>NW_028175667.1:0-2500 GCF_949987555.1 Borostomias antarcticus
GGTGGGTGTGTGGAGTGGGGGGGGGGGGGGTGTCGACGTCATATGAAGGAGTAATCCAGACAGACAGCAGCTAAAGAGTGGGAACTCAGGAGTGAAAGAAATAAACAGAACATCAGCTTCTCAAGTGAATAAGAAGAATGGATGATGTGTTGTTTACCCTCTCTCCATCCCTCCATCCCTTCATTCCTCCACCCCATCCCTCATTCTATCCCTCCCTCCATCCCTCCATCCCTTCATTCCTCCACCCCATCCCTCATTCTATCCCTCTCTCCATCCCTCCATCCCATCCCTCATTCTATCCCTCTCTCCATCCCTCCATCCCATCCCTCATTCTATCCCTCTCTCCATCCCTCCATCCCATCCCTCATTCTATCCCTCTCTCCATCCCTCCATCCCATCCTTCATTCTATCCCTCTCTCCATCCCTCCACCCCATCCCTCCATCCCATCCCTCCATCCCATCCCTCATTCTATCCCTCTCTCCATTCCTCTACCCCATCCCTCATTCTATCCCTCTCTCCATCCCTCCATCCCATCCCTCATTCTATCCCTCTCTCCATCCCTCCACCCCATCCCTCATTCTATCCCTCTCTCCATTCCTCCATTCCTTCATTCCTCCACCCCATCCCTCATTCTATCCCTCTCTCCATCACTCCATCCCATCCCTCATTATATCCCTCTCTCCATCCCTCCATCCCATCCCTCATTCTATCCCTCCATCCCATCACTCCATCCCATGGATGTATTCCTAGTATGTGTGAACCATATACAAGGCTAATAAACACATATTGGCTCTTGAATCTTGTATTCAAAGAACTGGATGTAATATAGGTGGTACATGATTCAAATTCAAGTATACTGTTATACTTGACTTGTAAAGAGTCAATTCTTATCATCTATCTTCTAGGCAATAGTAAAGTAATATGGTCTATTTGCATTTTATCTAAAACTTGTTCACTCAAAGAGTTGTTTTTGACTTTGAGTGATACCCGAAAATGTTCAATAGTCCAGAGAATGTCTTTCCCACGCCGTATATGTACATATATGGGAGTAAGTATTTTTGGGCCACATGCAATCTCACGACTTGCAATACCGACCTTGGCCACTGCACCAAAATCACCTCACAGTCTAGAGCGGTTCCATGGGGCTTGCTCCATCCCTGTACCCATCCTACTATCCCTCCATCCCTCCCTCCATCCCTCCATCCCTCCATCCCCCCCTCCATCCTTATTGCACTGGTCATTAACATAATGGAGCACCACCTCTGCCTGGTTTAAGATGGTGAGGATGAACATGTGGAAGTGCTTATGGAGGGATCTGGATGACGTGTGGAGAGAGGGAGAGCTCTGTACACACACACACACACACACACACACACACACACACACACACACACACACACACACAAACACACGCGCGCACACACACTGTAGTACCGCACATGTCTACCGCATGTTAAACATTGTTCATGTGTGTGTTGAAACAGATGTGTGTACGAGTATAATATATTTTGGAGTTTAACAACATACAGTCAATGAGCTCTTTACGAGTGTTTTGTGTGTGCGTGCGTGTGTGTATGTGTTTTGTGTGTGTGTGCGTGTGTGTATGTGCGTGTGTGCTTGGGTATATATGTGTGTGTGCACCCTGCTGCTCATTTAACTTGAAATACAGTTTCGTTGTAGACAACGTGGACCAGGGATGCAAGCTGTTCAGGTCTGTGTGATGAAAAAACACGTTTCTAGGATAACAGTAGCCTGCCCCAGCTCCCAACCAACCCTGGGATATGTAGTCCATTCCGTACAGCTCTGTTCCACACAGTCAACCCTGGGATATGTAGTCCATTCCGTACAGCTCTGTTCCACACAGTCAACCCTGTGATATGTAGTCCATTCTGCACAGTCAACCCTGGGATATGTAGTCCATTATGCACAGTCAACCCTGGGATATGTAGTCCATTCCGTACAGCTCTGTTCCGCACAGTCAACCCTGGGATATGTAGTCCATTCCGTACAGCTCTGGTCCGCACTGTCAACCCTGGGATATGTAGTCCATTCTGTACAGCTCTGGTCCGCACAGTCAACCCTGGGATATGTAGTCCAATCCATTCCATAGAGCACCAGGACACACTGACATCTAACAGCACTATATTTTGACTGACAGGCCACCGAGGAGCAATTCATCAATGCTAACTGATTTAGCGATGAAGCGTCTCCTCCAAGAGGGAAAAGGAAGGGGAAGAGGAGGCCTCCGGGGGTAGAGAGAGAGAGAGAGAGAGAGAGAGAGAGAGAGAAGGCAGGGCCTCAGATCAGACGGATAGTGATGGAGGGAGGGGAGTGCAAGAAAGAGAGAGACAAAACCGAGGGAGATAGAGGCGGAGAGAGAGAACTGGAGGGAACAAGACAACCTCACCTCAGATGCCCCCCCCCCTGATCCCTCTCTCTCCTCCCTTCCCTAAACGGGGGGTAGCACTGTACCACTCTGGCTCCTCTCCTCTCTCTCTT
>NW_028175667.1:7500-25830 GCF_949987555.1 Borostomias antarcticus
CACACCAGACCAGTAATGTGAATTATGCTTCGGCTCCTAAGTGTATTCCAACTGAGGCTATATTAAATATAACAATGGCCATTAGATAAAACTACCAAGCTTTTTAGATAATATGATGATGTACTGTATTGTAATCCTACCTGTAGTTCTTTGAGTGAAGCGAAGCCCCCCAGAGCAAGCTCCTATTGGCTGGAGAAACCCTAGCCAGCTACATTGACTCAAGAACAAAATCATACACACACCTGTGTCCAACTAGGTCTGGTGCACCATTGCATAAGCGGCCTTCGCCTCAACATCTGCTCCTAGCCGAAACTTTCCGCGAGCAGACTGTGGGTTCAGCAAAGTCTGTGCCCTGTGGGGCTTTGCTCCACTCATAGAACTAGGGTTAAAATATGTAACCCTAGTTCTATTTCATGGAGCTCCTCCCCTCAGGACAAGCTCCTATTGGCAAAAGTGGAGCTTCACAACCGCACTCTACACTCTTGCTGGACCCGTTAACAAAAAACTGGCCAACCAGGACACAAGCCAGGGCCCCAAGGTGAGACCATACCAAAAGTTGGCCAAACCCAAGCACTGGCTCCTAATCGTTGCACTCAGCTCAACGACGCCACAGACAGATGACATGGATGAAAGATAAAAGTGGACAAAAGAAGACGGTGACGACCAAGTCGCCGCCGCACAAATGTCCGCCACAGACACACCATTGGACAGGGCAAATGACGTGGCGTGTGCCCGAACAGCCCCAGGCAGAGGGCCACCCACAGTCTCATAAGACTTGGAGATGCCCTCACAAATCCTTTGGGAGAGACGCTGTTTAGATAGCAGTGAGCCCACCTTCCCCGGGCCATGGCAAACCAACAACTGGGGGGTAGTCCGGACCACATCCGCGTCAGAGCACGCACAGGACACAATGCACACAGTGTAAGCGAACCTCTTCCTCGCTCGCATCAGGCAGAGGATAGAAAGCGCTCAGCTCCAAATCCTGTACGCTGAACGCGCTCCGGATCACTTTCGGAACAAAAGATGGATCCGCGTGCAAAACAGCCTTAATCCCAGCACCCATGATGAGAAAGACTGTCAGATCACTAACCCGTTTGCCCGACATCAAAACAAGGAGCAATGCGGTCTTGATAGAAAGGCACTTGAGGGAAACTTGCTCCATTGGTTCGAGCTGCGCTCTACTGTACATAGCGCATTCAGAACCAAAAGCAAATCCCAAGGCGACATCGTAGCTTTGCGCACGCGGCGAAAATGAAAACACTTGACTAGGTGATGCCCATAGACCATAGTCTATGATGTACCAGGTGTTGGAGAAATAACCAAATCGTCTCAACCAAGCAAGATTCAGGAGTGACGTCTCTTTCAACACACCAGCGCATAAAACTCTTGCCAGCGTAGACTATAGCAGTGGACGCCTCTATCTGAATTGATCACGGCTGGAGAGAGTCCTCTTCCAGACAATTTCCGCCGTTCAACAGCCAGGCCGCCAGCGGCCACCCCAGTATCGGAGGCACGCAAATCGAACCCTCCATCCACCTGGGAAAGCATGTTCTGCCACTGAGGGATGAGCCACGGATCCACCGTCGTCATGGCCATCACCTCCGCATAACATCTCCCCCAGTGCCCGTCTCATGCTATCACTGATAGACCCTCCAACCGCACTCTGGCTAACAGTGGTAGGATCAAACCCACTGGTGGGAAAGCATACAGCAGCGCCTTTGGCCAGGGGGCATGCGCCAACGCTCCACCCCTATCCAAACGGGAGTCTGGTATACTCGTACGCGATGCACTTCATTCATAGAAAGAGGAAGTGAGTCGGCTGTGTCCACATTACAGACAACCCGCTGCCGATTTGCCCATTCAGACAAAATGGTGGTGTCTTGTAACACAGGGAATCGTGTCACCTCATTTGCATATCCAACCAAAACCAGCGAGGCACTTGATGCCATTGGTACAGGTGATACACATGGAGACCCAGACAAAACATGTCTACAGACATTATGCAGAATGGCTAGCCAGCTCATGCGCACTGTGAGAGGGAGTGACACAGCATTTCTTGGGAACCTTGTTACCACTTGGCAGCCCCTAGGGTGGTTTCGCTCGATTCAAGTTAATGACTGCCACCGGACGTGTGAGCGTTAGACTAGGTCCGGTCGTATCAAGGGTTGTGACTTATTCAAACAAGGCAGTAATGACAAGGCGGACCTGGTTGAACACATGCCTTTTCCAGCCTTCAACGGTGAGACCTGTTGATGTCACATATGCTAATATAGCAGGGAAAACACCACGGCTCGAACCTGAGGTTGTGACAAGTTCAAACAAGACAGCAGCGAACTGGCAGATCTTGTTGAACACAGATTCTCCACATCAACAGTGAAACTGGTGGTTGTCACGTCTACTGATAAAGCAGGGGAAGACACTACAGCTCGAACCGGAGGCATCAAAGTTTTCCAATGGGACGGAGTTCCTTTCTCCGTGAAAAGGAGCTACAACACGGCTCTGCCGCTTGCTAGCTAAGCTAAGCTAAGCAACATGAGATGCGGACTGTAAATGACCATAGACAGGCACAGGACAACCAAAATAACAATCACCCACCCCGGAAACATTCCCACCAGCGCTTTTAAAAGAGCGTGGGGGCAAGGCAAAGGATAGTCATTCACCTCAGCGCACTGTCAGAAGTTGCGTCTTTTCTTCCCCCAAGCCTGTGGGTGGGCAGCTGGCGCTCCAGTGAGGAACGGATCGGGCTGAGCACTCTGAACGGGCTGGGTAGGAAGAGGTTGGGGTGGGATCGCTGTACCTGCAGCCCCGAAGGCCGGTGGTTTTTGCTTGTTCTGCTGCCGGTCTCACGGTCGGGGCAGCAGCGGCCGAGGCACGAGGACGCGCCAGCACACTGTGCCTCCCTGGAGTGGCGAGGTGACGAGGTGACTGGCTATGACATTGCTCCAGGATGTTAGACACAGCAGAACCAAACAACCCAGATTTGCTCACCGGTGAGTTGAGAAGGATGCCCTTGTTCTCCTCACGCAGACTGGTTAACGTTAGCCACAGGTGACGTTGCTGGATGACAGAAGTGGCCATCGCTCCACCTAGGCAGGAAGCGGAGATTCTCACAAGCTGGGCTACGGCCCCTGCAGCTTCGGCCATCTCCGCTTCCAGGGAAGAGGGGCCCTATTCCTGAGCCAGCTGGCCGATGTAGATGGCTATCATAGCAATTGATGAGGTGGCAATGACAGCTTGCGCCGCCAGCGAGTAGCTCTTCTCCAGACAGAGTGGTCTTGACCTTGGGGTCGGGCATGGATGGTTTTCTGGCTGAACCCGAGGCGGAGGAGCCAGGCACCAGGATGGCAGCATGTCGGGTTCCAGCGGCGGAGAGCCAGTCGTCATCATTTCACTCCAGCCGGCCACTCTTGTAGCTCTCACAAAGGGATGTAGCAGAGCACTTACAGTAGTACAGCAGGCTGGCCCCATCCCGCCTCTACTAATGTCTCCAGGTCAGGCATCGCCGGGAGGAGACGAGGTGCAGGCTTGGAGGACGCCTCGTAGCAGATGGTGATCCAGAGAGGCAGGCCCATCACAGCCACAGCCTCCGGGACGGGAACAAGATCAAGATGATGTGTCACTCTCTCCAGCAGCTTTAGGAAGTTGCAGTCGAAGGACCCAGACCCGGGCCCAGTGGAAGATGAACCGCTCACATCTGGGGCTTCTTTGGCTTCAGAGCCATCTTATTCTTCATCAGACGGCGGGAGGGACAGCGTCGGCGCCGGCTGCTGGGGAGTGGACGTCCCACGTCACTGTTGAGGGCGCCGAAAGCGCAGAATCTCTCAGGTAGACTAGGCAGCATTGGCCGAGGAGCCCCGAGGGACGCCGCCGGCTCTACAGTGAGTCGCTGAGTCGTCATCTTCTTCTTATCTTCTCAGTCTTCTGGCGAGAAGCGGTGCACCGGACCTAGTTGGACACGGGTGCGTGTGTTTTTTTTTTTTTACTTCACTCAGTGTAGCTGGCTAGGGTTCCTCAAGCCAATAGAAGCTAGCCCTGTGGGGCAGAGCTCCACAAAATAGAACGACAAACGCCATTAGATAGAACAAGTGCTCGATGATTACGAGGTAATAGCAACAAAAGACGTCGTGACAACCCCCCCCCCCCTGTCGCCCCCTAGGCGAGCGTTTAAGCGCCAGTGCACCGAGGACGGCAGCTGGCTGGAGGGGGAGTGCGTGCCGGTGACCTGCGCGCCGCCGCCCGCCGTCTTCCACGGCATGTACGAATGCACGGCCGGCTTCCGCTTCGACAGCACCTGCAGGCTCAACTGCAGCGCCGCCCCTCCGGCCTCGGCCGCCGCCGCCACGTCCCCCGACCACACGGTGAGACCGCCGCACGCCCCATGCAAGCAGGTCTGTCTTTCTCTCTCTCTACACCCCCCACTCCCCCCCCCACCCCGCCTCCCTCCGCGGCCTCCTTGCTCAGTGTGTGTGTGTGTGTGTGTGTGTGCTGGTGTCTGCCTGCCTGGGCTGTTTTGCTGGTTGACTGGCTAGCTTATTTCATTTGTGTCCGGGTGTTTTCTTGGTTGTCCGTCCGTCTGTCTGTCTGCGGCTGTTTTTCTTTCAGTGTGCCTGATGGTCTGTTTGTGTTCATATTAGACAGTCTGGCATGGGGTTATTATGCTGAAGGTTATAACAATAATGCACATGTGGATGTTAGCACATGCTGAACTAGATGTATGGCATGCGAACATACACACACACACACACACACACACACGCACACACACACACACTGCTCCTCACACTGCATTGTTCTTAGAAGATTCGCCATTGATTTCCAGAATAGGCCTGTCACAGAGTTGTTGTTTTTTAAAAATGTACACACCTTTTAATCTCACTTGGCCAATGGCCCTCATGTATACTGTAGGCCACAAGATAAGAGTTGTATCTTGTTTCGTGGTGGAATGGGTTGTTTGCTAAATGTCCTTGGTCCCTGTATGTGTGTGTGTGTGTGTGTGTGCGTGTGTGTGTGCGTGCGTGCGTGGGTATGCTTGCGTTTCCGATTCCAGGGACCCGTCGCCAACGTGATCCGCTGTCGGAAGGACGGCAACTGGACCGGCGCGTTCCGCGTCTGCCCACAGGTCAGGGGCCAGTGTTCCATACCCAAGAACCTCAACTATAACGTACGAGCCCTCTGCAAGAAAGGACACGGGATAGGTCGGTACCACCGCCAGATACACACCGCCGCGTCGGCGCTAAAAAAGGGGTGCTCGGAAATGTCCTAACTAGGCCTCGAGAGTTTATCCTGATTGTATAATCTGATGGCAGGACAAAAAAGCTCTTTCAGAAAAGTCCTGCCTTGATGTGGAAAGTTGGTGTGTGCAGCTCGTGTGTACCTTGCAATATCTCATGATGTTATTGCGGTTTCTCTCTCTCTCTCTCTTTCTCTCTCCCTCTCTCTCTCTCTCTCTCTCTCTCTCACACACACGCCCGTAGGTGATGAGTGTGACATGATGTGCACCGACAGTAACAATGATGTGGTGATCTTGCCTAGCAACATGACGTCAGACGGCGTGCTTAAAGAGCACTGGAGAGAACTGACTAAAGTCAAGGTATGTGTGCCTGTTTCTGTCTGTGTGTGTGTGTGTGTGTGTGTGTTTCTTGTCTTTTTGTGTATGTCCAGCTGTGTGTGTGTGCGTGCGAGTGTGTGTGTGTGTGTTCATTTGCGTGCGTGTGTGTGTATGTGCATGGCCAGCTCACAAGTCCCACAGACGCACTTCACAAAGCTCCGCTGGCCATGATCCTTCCCATTAGGAATTTGCCACAGTGTTTCTACATCCTGGTACCGTCGCGAGGCCACGGGGAGGACTCGGACGCACACATGCCCGCTGGCCCTGGCAGTCACGGCTGACTACGGGGCCTTGGGAGAACGTAGGACTCGAAAAACACACTCGCCCCCCACCCTTCCAGCACGCGCTCACCAAAGGAAATCTCGCAATGCCCGCTGGGAGATGCGGTATTTTAGCGGCTACCTCGTCAGCCGCGTAGTCCACCGCCCCTAACCGTCAGCTACCCAGGTTACATTCAATTACCCCTCTATTACCGACAGCGTCAGGCATGTCTCGAACAACACAATTACCAGCGCCTCGGAAAAACGCAGTCAGATCCCGGCGTCCTCTGAACTCGTATGAACCGCAGGCCCACGCCGGGGCCAAGTCGTAAAAGTTCAAACGCGACGTGTCGTCAGTAATCACTATAATTTTAGAAATGGCCCCATTACAAGCCCTAATAGCCCCCTCTTTTTTATTTAGATATACCTGACAGGGCACATTGTATTGATTCGGCATTGATTGCTCAAATTGGCGGAGCACGATTGCGAAACGAGAGGAGGCGAGAGGGGGGGGTGGGTGGGGGGGGGGTCAGCCCGTCCTAGACGCCGAGAGAGAACCCAGCACTGTAAACAGCCGTTAGCCCCCTGGGGCGCCGTTCGCTCTACCTGGGGAGCAGTGAAATACACCAGGATAAGTACCACCCCCCCCCCCTCGGTCGTCCCTGCTTCATTAAACATGATTGAAGTGAACAGAGATTAGTCTCTCTCCACCTTTTTTGGCTGGGAGCTTTTTCTTTTGCGTGTGCGATCCGCGGCCGACGGCGAACCTGAAAAAGGCCACTACTGCAAGAGCCTGAAAAAGAACACGATGTATCTAGAAGGGCTTGTTTTGGATCCAGATTCACGCCAAGTCAGGCTCTGGCATGGGGACAAGGGGGGGGGGTGGGGGCATGGGGACACGGGACAAATATGATACGTTTGTAATTGATATGATTTCTACTGGCGGGTCATTTGAGGCTGGAGACGAGGGGTTGAGAATGGGCGGCAGGGGGAGCTATCAACAGGGGGGTTGGGTGAGGTGAAATCAATAGATCAGAGTTTCAGCAACCAGTGAGTGTGCGGGGGGGGCGGGGTTTCTGTGGAGTCGACATGCTCCTCTTCCTGACAGCTCTCCCATCCCGACACACACACACACACACACACACACACACACACACCGGAGCCTATATTCCTCCCAAAGGTCATGCCCTTATTGTCCACTTAAAACCTTCTCTTCCGAACCCATACGTTCAACCTGGGAAGTGCTTCTCATTTCTGCTGACTCTGAGATGTTGGACTTAGCTAATCACTAATGGTGATGTATCACCCCTCAGAAGGTGGTATTTGGGTCCCAGGCATGACCCATTTACAATCTCTCTCTCCTCTTTCTCTCTCTCTCTCTCTCTCTCTCTCTCGGAGACTGTAGCAAAAGATTACACCCCCGACGCGCCGCTCACAGGAAGTAGTAATTTCTACATGAATCGTACAGTATGTATCGGGGACATGACCTCATAGCTGGCAGCGCTGAGATAAGGATCTATTTTTGTGTGGTATCAGCGCGCCTGGGCTTGGTTCAGGCTGGGGATACGGTGCGCGGCGGGGTGAGGCGAGGCCAGCGATTGTGGATTATCTTGATTTACTGTCGTGCCGGGAGAGTTGGGTGGATGACATCATCTTAGCGAGCGAGGGAGAGAAAGACAAAACGAGAGAGAGAGAAATAGAAAGTTTCTGGTCTTAGATGAAAAAGAACAGAGGGAGGAAAAAAAAAGTCCTTCATCCCCCCCCCCCCCGCGCTCTCTGCACATGCGGAGGATATATCGGCCGCTCTCGTCGTTTGTCTTTACCGGCGCACGGCTCGCCCGCCACCCTGTTGCATGTTGGGAAAACACGCTGTTCTGTTCTGCTACCCAGCACCCCCCAGCTGTCCTCGGATGCTCCGGCGTTCTCCTTTTTCTCCGCGCCCATCCTCTGCTCCTCCTCTCTCCCTCTCTCTCTCTCTTATTTATTTATTTATTTTTTTTGCATTGATTTGCTGACGGCACTGAAATAAAAAATACCTTAGTTTGCTGCAGCGAGAGCGCGTGGCCACTGGTGTGTTATTGTGACACGGGGGAGTGGGGGTGGGGTTCTGGAAAGTAGTCCCGCCGAGGTCAGTCGGTTTATTTTGCTGCGGACGCCAGTTTCGGTCACGTGGGGCCGTGTCCGACAGTCCGTCCGCGTTCCCTCAGCGACAAACTGCAAAGAACACGCGCTCTCACAGTAGCGGCAGCCGACCGAACGCACGCAGAGTAGACACGCACGCGCGCGCACCCCCACATGTTCCCTATATTGTGCACTTTACCCTTCGTTCAGTTCACATTTTTCCCCCGAACACAAATATTTTCTCATGCATCTCAATAGGAGAACACAGAGAGCAGATTCCACACATACTGTCAAGACATTTTTCTCTGGTGGACTGCTATCGGATCCCCCTAGGCCGCAGCGGCACTATGAAAGAGCACCTTTATATCAGGATCAGGTTATATCATGTCAGCACTGATTTATTCAGCCCTGCGCCGAGGTGTAGACAAGCTTCATGCAAATCAAAGCCGGGTTTCACAATGAAAACAAGCAGGCACGGGGTACGTTCCTCCACGCCTGTGTCAAATACCTCTGTGTTTGTACCTGTGAATGTGGACTGAATTAGGAGGAAGGGGGAACGTGGAAGCACAGTTGAAGAGAGTTGGCACACTGGCCCCTCTCTCACACGCGGGAGAGATTTATTTGTCTGCCATTATGTGCCAAGGATCAAAGAGAACGAGATAAACGATATCAACACAGGCGAATGCAGCTCGGTGCAAAAAAAATAAAAGGTTTTTCTCATTTATTCCAATGTCATTTTGGTTTAAGTCTAGAATAAGTTAAAAGCGAACGCGTGAACAGGTTGAAAAAGGTCAGGTCGGCCATTTTCAGTCAGGGTAAGGGAAAACATTTCAAGGTGTTTGAGCGAGGGAGACGCTTCCAGCCCGCCGTTCTCGTTGGGCCACGCCGGGCTGAGATGTGCTGGCGGTTTGGATCCGACGTCTCTGGGATCTGTTGATACACGGCACCCAGGTAGCGGACTTCAAAGCTCCGCCAAACCGTCATTAGACGCGTACATATCCTCCCGACTTCATGACACGTTTATGTTTTTGCTTAAGCAAACCCCCGCCGGGCGTAATCCGCTGGCTCGTGGCGGACGTTCCACGTTGCGCAATAAAGAATAGCAACAAATGTTTATGGATCAGTCACAGTAGGTACGGTGTCAGTTACAGTAGAGTGAAGGAGCTATGCGCTGGCCGGGCCTGGCATTTGAAGAAAGCGGGAGGGGGGGGGGGGGCAGGGATGTTTTGCCGTTTCTTTCTTTCATTGCCAATGTTCCTTCCATCGTTGGCTGATGAGTAGACTCATTCTGCTGGCCGTCTTCGCCATATGACTCCTTGTTTGCATGTGTGTGTGGGTTCTGGGAAATGGAAGAGGAAACAACAACACAACGATGCATTCACACAGCGGGCGGCACCGACGTGGCGTTTCATGACACGCATGATAGTGGAAGCTGGGGAAAATGTTCTTCATTTTGTTTTTCGCCACTATGACAACTTGTTTATGTCTGTCTTCCTTTTTCCACATGTCACATTGAACTTTATAGCTAAAAGCTGGCTATAACAACGTGAAGATAATGTAACATTCTGTCTTTGACTGTACCCTATGTTCCTCCTTGCAGACTATAGTGTGCACTTTGGGACTGAAGTGGTATCCACACCCAACAGAGCTTCACTGCATCAAAGGATGTGAGGTAAGGGTGTCATCTGAGAGAGAGGGTGGGTGAGGTATGGGTGTCTTATTAGTTCCAGGAAGTGATGTAAGGCTTTCACCTGTGGTACAGGAAGTGAGGTAAGAAATGAGGTATAGACTTTTAGAATGTAAGAGTGTTGACTGAGCACTAGAGGACTTGGGAGAGCCGGTTATGAGAATGTAAATATTAGAGAAAAGGTACAAGGTATGT
The DNA here is from genome assembly GCF_949987555.1 of Borostomias antarcticus. NCBI lineage: Eukaryota > Metazoa > Chordata > Actinopteri > Stomiiformes > Stomiidae > Borostomias > Borostomias antarcticus. The sequence goes on from NW_028175667.1 coordinate 17,372, forward strand.
CGTGGATCTTGCATGGATCTTTATCACTTCAAAAGTGACCAGATCAGACATCACCTGACATGTCAAGGCATGTTGCTTTTTAATTTGTTTTCCTCATCCAAAGGATTTGAAGAGTTTAAGAGAATTTGAAGACTCAAGGTTGAGCTGCTGCTGTCCAACTCAAACATTCAACGGGTCTCTGCAAATTGCCTCAGACAGAAAGGGCTTATCATGCTCGTGATTGAGAGAGTTGGCTGACCTACTGAAGCTAGCTTTGACCTGTACCAGACTAGCATACAGAGACATCGTTGAAATACATTACCACAGCCAGCCACCATGACAGCACAACACTGCGCTGGCTAGGGAGCTAACTAGACCGCTAGTTACTGCAGCTAGCATGGAGAGAGGCACTTTTACAGCAGGCTCATTTAAGAGAGTGGTTGAAACACGCCGTTGTTTCTGCGCCCGGGCGGCGAACTGTTCTCTCCGGGGAGACCTGCCGCTGACGATGACGTCAGTTACCGTGGATACCGGCACAGGCAGAGACGGTTGTCAGTGAAGCCAATTAGAGAGGGGATTTGATTCATGTCGTTACTAAAATGAAGCTCTTCAGCCACACGGGAAACTGGATGGGATCTGCGATTAATTTTAATATAAAATCGCAGGGCTCTCGGTGGCTTTTGTACTGCATGCTAATGTAGCTAATCAGGCTAATTAGCATAATGGGCTAATTAAAATACACATTTATATTTTAATGTATTCTCATGCGAGTGGATTTCACTGATATGACAAGGTGTCCTTTTTTTTAGGAAGTATGAATTAGCATTTTTCTGTGATAAAGAATCCCCTACCACTCTGTACTGGTGGAAGGATGATGTCATCCACACAGTTTAAGCCAATTGGATAACCTGGAAGGGGGGGGGGGGGGGGGCAGAGGGCGGGGCCAGCTCCATAAATCACCTGATTGGAGTGTTTTGTGCTCTGCGTGGTTTATGGTCTCCTCAGTTTGATTTACACGTCTGGCCCTCTTGCGGCTTAAAAAGTCACATTGAGAGATGAGGGAAATTATGTAGTGGATTAATCAGCAAGTCCGGCTTGAGACCTCAAGAATGTCTCCAACGCTGCAGCAAAGTTCCAGTTAAAACAATAGGCCATTACCCATAAACCCCTAATGAGACGAATCAAACATGGCACAGATTGGAGAGAATAAGTGGATTTATTTTTCATTTCTCTCTCTCTCTCTCTCTCTCTCTCTCTCTCTCTCTCTCCGTGTGTACTGTTAGCTTGGTGACGTCCTGAGTTGTGACGGCCCTTCTCATGTGTCCCCGTCTCTGTTCTAGCCTTTCATGGGAGACAACTACTGTGACTCGGTCAACAACAGAGCCTTCTGCCACTACGACGGAGGGGACTGCTGCCATTCAACTGTCAAGACCAAGAAGGTGAGTCCTAAATACTTCACCTGGATTCCCACCATCGTGGATGGCATGCGTGCAAGCTTCTCTTAATCTAGGGGTCTCCAAGACGGAATAGGTTGCGCTTCCTCAAGATGGGTTATGAGAATAAATAAATACAAATCTGTCTGAGTCTGATATTTCTTCAAAATCTGAGAATTCTGATTCTGAGAAATATTCTTGATATATCAGTATCCTTTGTCTGCTGAAAGAGTGGTTTGACCGCACTAGTGTGTAGTCAGGGGGGGGTGAAAGGGGTGGACGCACCGGGCCTAGCGCTTTACAAGGCCTCGCGTCAGGCAGGAGTTTTGGTGCATGGTGGTGCGCTCAGTTAACTTGCCCGAGGTAACCAAGACGTCACTGGAAATACTGCGCTTTCGTTTTCGTGACTTACAGCTTTGTCGGGGGGAGAGGGGGGGCATCTTGGGGGGGGGGTCTTGTGACTAAGTGAAGGAATCTCACTCCAAACTTTTGGTCAAACTCGGCAGCCCTGTAAGGTCTATATTCAGCAGTGCAGCGTATGGTAGGCTGGACGCATGATTTTGTGCCATGCGGAGAAAAAAAAGACGTGCATGTGTAGTGCATAAAGGCCTCGCATATCTCCCAGAAGCCCCTGCGTGTAGTTTCTCTCATGTCGCCTGTTTGTACGCAGCTGGACGTGTACTGTAGTTATGTAACATATACTCAGCTCATAATATAAATCAGATCTGTTTTCCCCGGGCCAGGCCTGCTCCTGTGTCTGTGTCTCTGGCCTCTATTGTTCTGGTCTGCGTGGCTGTCTGTCTGGTTCGTGTGCCTGACCCAGTGCTTATATTGCAGTCCGTCTCTGTGTCCGTCTGGCTTCTGGAGTCTCTTCATTTCCTGCGGGCAGACGGCGCCCGGCGCGTCCCCGTTCTCTCCGGGGTCCAATCAGAAGGCCGCAGCTCGGCCTCCGTTCACGTTGCTCAGAACTCGCCATTGCTCTCTCTCTCTCTCTCTCTCTCTCTCTCTCCGTTTTCTCACGATTCTCCACTTTCGCCACTTCTGTCGCGGCGCCTTGCCCTCACGGAGAGAGACGCTTTGTTTTGGGAGGGGAGGCGAGGGGAGAGCCGTCGGAGGCGGCCGCGTCGTGTCTCTCTGTCCCGGCCACGGCGTGTTCCAGGAGAGCGGGGGCTTCCAGCAAGGGCCCCCCCAAAAAAACACCAGGAAGTTGTCTTTCAGGACCTTCCGTGCGCGTTTGTTTTCACTCTGACGTTTGACAGTGATTAAGTGCAGTGTGGGTGATGTGGGTGAACCAGCACTCTTATCATTCATTTTTATTTTGTTTTGTTCGCCCCCCCCATTTCTGGTTCCGAAGCTAATGTGATTACTTTCCATTTGTTTGTAACTGACGGAAACCGAACGCCGTGACCACGGACCTTCAGAACGCCACAATCGTCACTCCATCGCTGCATATTGAATCAGTCCACTGTGGCGAGGACTGTTCCGACCCCCCCCACCCTCCCCCCCCTCAGAGCTTAGGTCCGGGGGGTCTGTTTTTGTCTCTCACTCATATCAGTGCTGGGACGGAGGGAAATGTATCCTAAGTCCATAATTGAGGCCAAGAAAGTCGGCGATGGAGCCCCGTGGGGAAGTGACCTCAGTCCCGCAGCGGTTTTGCCGTGTTGATCGACGCTATCTCTGCTCTACATCTGCTGGCCAGACTCCAGGCCAGGGGCTCAGCAACGTGTTGCATAACTCACACACACTGACAGACCACAACAGGGGGGTTGGGGGATAGTGTGCGTGCGTGTGTGTGTGTGTGTGTGTGTGAGTGCGTGTGTGAGTGTGTGTGTGTGTGGGTGTGAGGAGGCGGGTACTCTCCAGGCATTGAGTAACGGTGAAAGAGTTGGGGGTCGCGGCACGGCATGGAACGGGGCTCGGGGCCCCTGGGAATTCTGGGGCCCCTGGGAATTCTGGGGCCCCTGGGAGTTCTCAGGTCCCGTACCAAAGCAGTAATAGTGTTACGGTATTTAATTGACGTCCTACACTTGATGTCAGGGCGAAAGGCGCTCCTCGGCTCCGAGATGGTAAAGGACCATGGATGTGTTTGGGTTTCTGAATGGACCCGGCGTGCAACTTTGCCGTTCTTTTGGCCTCGTCCCCACCAAGGACGGCGTTGTACATCGGCAGCTACCGTGTCACTAGAATCCCCTGACTTGACATCCCCCTTTCTTTGAGGCCCGTCAAATATCAAACACGACGACTCCGAGTCCGCAGCAAACCCTTGACCTCGAGTGACTGCTTATGAAGAAATTGCCTGAGAAAAACAGCGAAAACAGCCCCCCTCCCCCCCCTCTCTTAGCCGGGCTAAGAGACAGATATAGAGACGGAGAGAGGAGACTTCCTCGTTCTGGGAGGCCCCGTAGCCCCTGAGCGCCCCCTCCCCCCTTCCCCCGGAGCAGCAATAACAAGCCGATCACCCGGGCTCAGGGCCCTGGAGCCCTGGCTCTGCTCGCCAAACATTTGCCCTGGCACCCTTTGAAGGGAAACGCGTCAGTCGGCGCGTTCAAACGAGCGGCTTCCCTGGAAACGCTCAAGATTCTGCGGCGAGATAGAGAGAGAATTGCCCTGAAATAACCAATCATAACTCGGATTGATCGGCTGCCAGCGAGCGAGACGGCGAACGGGTTGTCGGAGGTGAAGAATGAGAAAGAAATATTGAGAGGGAGAGAGAGAGAGAGAGAGAGAGAGAGAGGGGGGGATGAGGGATGAAACAATAGGGTCAAATACCAAAAACATGGTTGTTTTCTTCGTTTTAGCTCGCCAAGATCACGTTCACGAGTAAACGAGGCTTACCGCTGAAATGTTCAACTGACTCTTTCAAAAGACACCCAGAGACTCATGATCCTTTCTGTGTGGAATTAATCTGAATGAAAACTAAATTGCCTGTTAGAAGTTCTAAATGAACGCTCTAAGCGATCGGAGTACTACGTTGTGGAGATAGTCTTGGGTTTATAGTATTGCATGCATATCGTTGTTTTGATAAACGTTGCCGTTTGATATTTATAGATATTATTATTATTGTTTTGATACCCTGGGTTAAGCTGTTTGCTTCTCCGAGGCTAAGCTTAACCTTGTTCTCATCTCAATCCCCCCTCTCAGTCAAAACAGAAACCGAACACCTGATTTTGATTTAGCCAAAGGAACACATGGCCTCTGCCCAAGAAGGGGATTGCATAAAACCTCCCAAACAAAACAAAGTGACAGAGACAATGACAATGTTACTCTTGTGACTCCTTTATGAGTGTCCTCGTTCACGGCATCCCACTCTCTCCCACTCACTCACACGCACACACACGCACACACACACACACGCGCATTTACGGGTGAGACAGACGTTCAATGTTTTCCTCGTTTGGGGGAAGTGAGTGGTGTTTTTTTGCAACCGCAGGCAGAGATTTCGTCCCCCTAGTCCCTCTCAAGCACCGGCCCCAGGACCCAACCTGTCCCCCCAGATATCGGAACAGAATCCATTATTCTTCAGGTGTTTTAGTATAATATATTCACGCTGCAAGCTTTAGTGCTTTATCGCTCAGATCCGATTTTGTATTTGGATGTTCACACTGAGGTCACATTGCAAAACACCCAACATGGATCTGATCTAGGACCACATATGGAAGTGGCGCAAATCTGATTTAAAAAAATATCCGATTCCATGTGATTTGTTGTTGTTTACACTGTCGGGGGAAAAAAACAAACCTGAGTCACATACAGTATGAGCAAAAAAATTCGGGGAACTTTTGACCGCAGTGTGAACGAGGCCAAATAAAGTCTGAGAAAACGGATAACGCTAACCGCACAAGCGCAGTCCGTGGACCGAGGCATATGATACATAGCGTTTGCGTCGTCATATCACACGATGTAAGAAATCGATTTAAGCCGGAGTACTTTTTTGGAAAGGAGCGTAGCTTCAGGATTTTTCTAATCCGAGTCGACAGTGGCAAACTCCCTCTCGAGATAACGGAGAAGCCTTGGAGACCAGGGAGTGTATTTCTGGCCGATAGTAACCTACTTGTGTTTTCGCTGCGATGGTTTGGAGAGCTCTGTGTTTGTGAGAGGTCAGGGGAAACGTCCACCCCCGGCTCCAACCAAGCCTAATTCACTCTATCTGTCTCTGCTTCGGGATATACCACTCTCCCCCAGTTCTATATCAGTCACTGCATAGTGCCCACACACACACACACACACACACACACACACAGAGTGGTCCGTGTGACATTGTGTAGTCTAGCAAACCACACTGTGGCGATAGGGACAGTCCCCGGAACGGCCCTTGCAAAAACCACACAAACACACACACACACACCCACACACACGAACAAACACGGAGAGTACACACGCACGTTTGTGCGCCAGCGCACCAAACAAACACACACACACGCAACCTCGCAGTATATAGTATCATGCGCCGCCGCCACGGCTTGTTGTGCCTTTGGGGGGGAGTGACTCAGCTGGAAGTCCTGCACAGAGCGTGTTGTTCTTAGCACTGTGACACAGCACATGAAAACATTAGGCTGCCAGCACTTCGGAGATAAAATCAGAACACCCCCTCCTCTCCTCTCCTCTCCTCTCCTCTCCTCTCCTCTCCTCTCCTCTCCTCTCCTCTCCTCTCCTCTCCTCTCCTCTCCTCTCCTCTCCTCTCCTCTCCTCTCCTCTCCTCTCCTCTCCTCTCCTCTCCTCTCCTCTCCTGTCCTGTCCTCTCCTGTCCTCTCCTCTCCTCAGGCAGAACCTTTCACAGCTTCATTTCCTCCTGCCGCTCTGTTCTCTCTCTCTCTCTCTCTCATTTTGGCACGAGGGAGGCTGGAGTGCTTCCCCGACGCTCGTACCCGTGTTGTTGTTTTTGCTCCTTATCTCCTCTCTGTCTCTCTCTCTCTCTCTCTTTTCCTCTTTTGTCGTCTCCTCCTTTGCTCCGTCCCCTCTCCCCTCCCTCCGCTCTCCGGAGATCTGCGTACTGAGGAGTCGGGGACGAGTCGGGGACGAGTCGACCGTGTGTCACCCCTCCCCCGGGTACCTCGGAGGTGCGAGGGGCTGCCCGCACGTGAGGTCACCACACACCTCTTTAATGACTGCAAGCTGGCTGGTGGGGGGGGGGGGGGGTTGGGGACCCCGGGTATAGGGTTCGAGGGCTGCTTAGGCTAGGGGCCTTTCTGTTTCTGCAGGAGGAATTCCTCCTCTCGGTAGTGGGAGGGGCCTACGCAGGCTCCTCCTCTCGGTAGTGGGAGGGGCCTACGCAGGCTCCTCCTCGACCGCCGGCGTGTCTGTTTTTAGTACTTTCGAAGCCGGGGCACTGTTGTTGTTTGTTTTTTTACCGGCCAGTGGCCAGCGTGAACCTCGGGGAGCTCCCCACCCCCCCCCACCCTCATCCTCGCGTGCCCCCCTGTCTGTCAGCAGCGTGTGTCACCGTCGCCAGTTGCCGTTCCGCACCTCCCCCCCCCCCTCCCAAGTTCGTCGCAGGACCAAGGCTTCCCTTTCAGCCGGCTAAACGGCTCAGACAGACCTCTTTGCTCCTCTCCCAAACATGCACTTTGCGAGCCATGTTTTCCTGGACTTCGGTAGCTCGCCCCCGTCATATTTACATTTACTTTACTGCAACAAGTTCCACACGAACGAAACTTCAAGCGCGCCGACCTTTTTGAAGTTTAAAGAAAATGTTGGTACACCAATTTAAAGGGGGAGAGAGAGAGAGAGAGAAACTGCTAAATAAATAACCCAGTCCAGGTGAGCTTCGGCGAAAATGAAATGCGTTTTTTTTTCCCGCAGGTTTGCTTCGTCTCTGTACAAACAAACATGTTTCGACCGACTCAGCGATAAACTGAACTAAGAGGTCATGACTGAGATTGTGAAAATCAGCAGTTTTTTCTTTTCTTTACAGATTTTCTTATTAGTTGTTTTTTTTGTTTCTCTATTGTTTATCTAGCTGTGGCGGATTGTAGCAGCCGATTCTTCAATATGGTTATCGTGGCTACAATCTTTTCAAGGTGGGGCAGTTTACATAAAGCGATACTTATTGAACAGAAAACCGTGGGCACTAGCTGAACTCAGGATATGGCTCAGAGAAGTTGGTCGGATTTCAAAAAGTATGGATTCATCGAACAACGTCAGCATTCATGATCGTCAGCTGCACCCCGTCTTCCTGTCAGCCCTGTTTCAAACTCGCCAAACGACGGGATACATTTAAATAAATGCGACAGCCCCTCCAGACTTTTTACCTTTCAGAAAACCCCTCTGTAAAGTGGAGCGCTGCTACTCTGAACTTTGGCAAATTATTCCTGACCATATCCTATATTGTGCACTCAAGTCCTTAGCCGTCAAGCCCACATCAAGGCCGCAGCGCACCCTCGCTCGCTGGACGCGGCGGGCGCACCGAGACATCAACAGCTCTTTATTTTTTAAACGTCTGAGGGCAAGCGAGTTTGACTTGGGTTCCCAGTGCCAGGGTGCTGCCAAGGCTATTAAAAGGGGAGGGGGGCGGAGGAAGGCGCTCGGGGAGATTCTTGGTCTCGCGCGCCGTCGGTTCCCAGAGCGCCGTTCTGCTTCCCCTTTTTTAAAAATCTTTTACTAATAAGACTTAATTATCAACGCATGTCTACGCTGCCACGCAATGTTTACTGCAATAAACCCCCCCCTCCACCGCCCATCTGTAAATGAGCTGCTCGGGCTTCCAAATACTTTCCTTTAATCCTCAGTCTTGAGTTGGGGGGGCTGTGGGGGGGGCGGTCGGGAGGGTGGTATGCCTGGGCCGGGGTTTTGGAGGGGGGGGGCAAGCATTTGAGCAAGAGGAGGAGAGGGGAGGAAAGATGGGAGGAGAGGGAGAGGAGTAGGGGAGAGGGGAAGGAAAGAGAGGAAGACGAGGAGGAGGAGGAGAGAGTGGAGGAGGAGAGGGGGAGGAGGAGGGAGAGGGGGAGGAAAGAGAGGAAGAGGAGGAGAGAGAGGAGGAGGAGGAGGAGGGGGCAAGCATTTGAGCAAGAGCAGGAGGAGAGGGGGAGGAAAGATGGGAGGAGAGGGAGA
>NW_028175666.1:5000-10000 GCF_949987555.1 Borostomias antarcticus
TGGCAGCAGTCAGAGTGGTGCTTCTGTTCTCTATCAACAGCACCTCTGGCTACCTGCAGATGCAACAAACCGCCATTTAATTTCTTTAACAACATAGTTTTATTACATGGCCTGCAAAGGAAACGCTTCACTTTGCACTTTGCCTTCAGCACTAGATTATGCTCTTAGTCACTTGTTTTAGAAAGAAGATGCACTTGTGAGTTCTGGCAAGTAGTAGTACATTGGCTTTTCCTACGTTAAATGCAATTATTGTTAGTCGCTTTGGATAAAAGCGTCTGCTAAATGACTGTAATGTAATGTAATGTAATGTAATGTAATGTAAAATGTAATGTAAACATTCATCTTGGACCCTCAGGCTAAGAGGAGGGAGAGGTGTTGATTTGGATTGATGGCCCCTGTCTCAATGCTTGTGTCATTTCGATGCTGATGGTCAAAAACTCTCCTTGGATTAATGTAACACGGCGCCTCTCTAAATGGCAGGAAACGGTGCGGTACTGGAAAGTGATTATATCACCTCCATGTCCGCATTATCTCAACGAGAAAGCCTGCACTCCGAGATTGATTAGAGCAGCGTTTTCTTTGTCTCGTCCCTCCCAAGGACAAGCAATGCGATGACAGTGCAGTGTCCCCAATCAGCAGCGATCTGCTCCTCGTATAGAGCACTCCTCTTCAATCTTGAATCTTACTCCTCATATAGAGAGAACTCCAACTCGTACTCGTAATATTTTTCCTCACTGAGAGTGAGATAGTTTTGCAAAGGTCAATTGACAGCGTTTTAAGATGAACAGCGTTAAATATAGGAGTTGAAGAGATCCTTTTCTTTCTCTCCCCCTCTCCACCACCACCCCAAACCACCATCCATCGTCTGTACTGTCCCTCCTTGCCCTGGTCTCTGGCTGGGCTGATGAGAGGTGAGAGCAGCTATCTCTGCCTGGATCGATATTCACTCAGGTCCCTAGAGGACTGTGCTATCCTCACACAGCATCAATATAGCTGTAATAACAGGGTTAGTTAGCTGTACTAGCAGGGGTTAGATAGCTGTAATAACAGGTTAGTTAGCTGTAATAACAGGGTTAGTTAGCTGTACTAGCAGGGGTTAGTTAGCTGTAATAACAGGGTTAGTTAGCTGTAATAACAGGGTTAGTTAGCTGTAATAACAGGGTTAGTTAGCTGTAATAACAGGGTTAGTTAGCTGTAATAACAGGGTTAGTTAGCTGTAATAACAGGGTTAGTTAGCTGTAATAACGGGTTAGTTAGCTGTAATAACAGGGTTAGTTAGCTGTAATAACAGGGTTAGTTAGCTGTAATAGCAGGGTTAGTTAGCTGTAATAGCAGGGTTAGTTAGCTGTAATAACAGGGTTAGTTAGCTGTAATAACAGGGTTAGTTAGCTGTAATAACAGGGTTAGTTAGCTGTAATAACAGGGTTAGTTAGCTGTAATAACAGGGTTAGTTAGCTGTAATAGCAGGGTTAGTTAGCTGTAATAACAGGGTTAGTTTGTTGTAATAACAGGGTTAGTTAGCTGTAATAACAGGGTTAGTTAGCTGTAATAACAGGGTTAGTTAGCTGTAATAGCAGGGTTAGTTAGCTGTAATAACAGGGTTAGTTAGCTGTAATAGCAGGGGTTATACATAAAAGGATAGCCCCTCGGCCCCAAACCCAAACGATGTAGCAGAAGGGGGGTGGATGGGGGGCGTTGGGGGGAGGAGGCGTTGGGCTGCATTATAGACTCGCGGGGGTGGGGGTGAGGGCAGTATCAAACCTGTTGAGAAACTGGCTCATTAGCCGTTCTTGACTCTCCCCCCTGCAGCTGGGCCTGAAGGACTCAGACCTTTTCATCCCCTCCCACACTTCCTCGCTGCTGTTTAGCTGAAGTTTACCCTCCACCCCGTCTTTGTATCTTTCCTTCCTCAGCTCCCTCTGGGGCTGCCCTGGCCTCCTCCCCACCCTCATCCACAAAGGCCAACTTTCTTCTGTTGTGTAGGGCTTGTTAATCCACAGTTTGTTGTCGGAGAAGCAGTGTACCTATTAGTGAGTGTGCGTGTGTGTGTGTGTGTGTGTGCGTGCGTGAGAGAGAGAGAGAGAGAGTCTTGACAGCTGACGACGCCATCTCCCTCTGTATACTAATCGACCCTAGCATCGCTATCTGCGGCTCACCGCATGTCGGGGTCTCGTATGACCGCCTGACCTTTCGATGCTCACACGGCAGAGCTGTCATGGCGGTGTGTCCGCGTGTGCGGCGCCGCCCGTGGGCCGGGTCCGTTAGCGCTCTCCTCTGCGATCGATAGGGGTCAGCAGCAAGAAGGTCTCCGGTCCTTTCTGCGTTCTCCGTTTGCATGTCCTCCCCGTGTTCGCAAGGATGTCCCCCATAAAGAACCCAATATGGAAAAACACGCAGAAGAACAGATCGCTAACGCTGTCCGTCCCTGGCGAAGACGGACAGGAGCACTTGGTTTGTCCCCGGGCGCGTCCCCCACACGCTGCCTACTGTCTGCTCCCAGCTGCCCTTGAGGGAAGGACGACAGGAGGGGTTAAGAGAACATTTCATCGGCCCATTACACGTGTGTTGGAGTGGAGAGCTGCATGTAAAATAAAGATTCTTCTTCTTCTTCTTCTTCTTGAGTAGCACGACATAGCAACATTAGTAGTAGGGTACTGTAGTTTCCATGCTGCAACAGTAGGGTACTGTAGTTTCCATGCTGCAACAGTAGGGTACTGTAGTTTTCATGCTGCAACAGTAGGGTACTGTAGTTTCCATGCTGCAACAGTAGGGTACTGTAGTTTCCATGCTGCAACAGTAGGGTACTGTAGTTTCCATGCTGCAACAGTAGGGTACTGTAGTTTCCATGCTGCAACAGTAGGGTACTGTAGTTTTCATGCTGCAACAGTAGGGTACTGTAGTTTTCATGCGTGACAGTTCTATAGGAGGGAGTCCTAACAGAACAACACAGGGATATAGGTTACTGTACAGTAGTGCGTATCAAGCTGTTTGTTCTGCCATAGGTAAGGCTCTGCTGTCGGGCCTGAGTGACTGTAACATGACATGGTGACGTACAGTAGGATATGATGGTGTTTATAATATGTTTCCTGCTGACTGCGGAGCTGCTGGTGTAGGAGCTGCGAGTTGATTGGTTGTTTCTGTGTTGCTGTGGCCGGGTCTAATCTGTGACAGGTAGCGTTGCTGCCAGGAAGCTGTCACACATCAGGTGTTTATAGGGACATGGGCACACACACACACACACACACACACACACACACACACACACACAAACAAACACACACACATACACAACCCCCATCCTCCTCCACACAAACTCCCACTCACCCACACACACCCACACACACACACTAACAGACATTTGTGCACCCACACATAACACGCATTACGCACACACACACACACAAACACACACACACAACACCCATCCTCCTCCACACAAACTCCCACCCACACACACACACACACCTCCTCCACACAAACTCCCCCTCACCCACACTTACACAGCCTGGCATCTCCAGGATCCATCTGAAACGGGTTATGGTTTGGCAGCACCCCCCCCCCTCCCACCTCCCCCCCTCCCCTGTAGCAGACCCCCCCTGCAGCACACCCAGCCTGTGAGGCTGTGCAGAGAGAATCTAACAGACTAGCTAATGGACTTCATCCCGCACCACGCTCACAGTCCACTTCCTGTTTCCTGTTTCATCCACTACTGCTCTAAATCTCATCTAGATCTGTGAAACACTCATTGGTTTTATCCCCTTGGCAGTCCAATACCGACCAGTGTGACCGTTCCTGTAGTCTCCAGCAGCGACCCAGTCCAGAGCGCGGGATACCGGGAGCACTTAAACGTGATGGCAGGTCATTCTCTGGGCTATTGACCGCAGGCAGGAAGGCTGTAGACCAGCAGTCTGTTGACGGTTGCGTTTACTAGAGCCGGCCTGCTCAGCTCCGCTGCCTCTTACTGCCAAGCTGTCACTGTCACACCTTCTCGGACGCTCCCTTCAATGTTCACACACACACACACACACACACGCACGGCGCTCCAACTTATAGTACCAACGCACACGCGCAACCGAGTGGCTGGATAGAATGTCTTCACCGTTCCACATTGGAATCCTGATGGGCCTATCGAGCGGGTGAAAGGACAGAATGGATGACGATAAGTTCTTAGAAATGGAGTCCGTGTTGGGAATGGGGAGGACGTTAACTGCACCAAATGAGCAGGGCTGAGTTTCCCAGAGGCATCGTAGCGCTACGTTCATCCTAAACTATGGCGTTCATCATAGCGCTACGATGAACGTAGCGCTACGATGCCTCTGGGAAACTCAGCCCAGTTCTTTTACCATCTACCCTGCCTGAAACATCTGTTTACGTAAGAAGACCACTGCAGTGTGTGTGTGGGTGTGCACGTGTTTTTTATGTGTGTGTGTGTGTGTGTGCACGTGCGCTTGTGGGTGTAGATCCCTGCTAAAGCCAGCAAGGCCCTGGAAGCGTGACCTCTCATTTCCAAGATGGCCACCGCACGCGCCACGACAGATGAATAGCCTCAGAGTGGATCACTTCGGAAAACGCCATTGTGATTTCACTTCTGAAAACGCCATTGTGATTTCAGCCCCCTTAATCAATAAAAAACAGGCATATTTTTTTCTCCTTTCTCTAGATTGATGTTATCTTCACGGCTCAATTTTCCAAATCACATTCTCTCTAGCGCTGCTTATGGCCAATGGAGGGTTGTGAAGAGATCACATTTATCTAAGCAATAACCTTTTACCTGACAGTTCTGGGAGAAAAAAAAAAAAGTAACTGTTAGAAATAATTAGACTAGCGTGTGTGTGTGGTGTGTGTGTGTGTGTGTGTGTTGTGTGTGTTAGTGTGTGTATGTGTGTGTGTGTGTGTGTGTGTGTGTGTGTGTGTTAGTGTGTGTGTGCTGCTACCTCTCTCCGCGAATCAATTACCAAGTGTGTGCAAAAACAACACGTCCGCAATGATGATGTGTTCGC
>NW_028175666.1:12500-15000 GCF_949987555.1 Borostomias antarcticus
AGAGACATCTCTTACCGCATTTTTCTCTTGGTTTAACGGTGCAGTAGTTGTTTATTTATGTTTTCGGGACATAGATGCTGTATTCATGTTTTGCGCATTTTGACAAATGATAGGTGTGATGAGACGCGATGCTCTGTGGGGGCGGTCGTGAATGTTTCACGCTTGCGTTCTCTTCGCAATTACACTTGACCTTTCCAGGGTGGGACCCTATGATTTTCGAGATGCTGTACACGCCGACGGAGCAATGGAATCCAGGAAGGGAAACTGATTTCAGATAAAGGGAAGTCAACGAAAAGTATGTAATTGAGAGATTTGTGGTAAAATGCAGCAAAATAAGTGTGTTAGGAATTTGAGCAATTTCTAAGACAATATGGCAAACGGAGACATGCTTATACACCATGCGACTCTTTTGTTATGTACTGGGGAGTGGAGTTATGTGTGTGCTGTGGTCGGGAGAGTATTCATTAATTACGAATTACAAAAATAATAAAAGAAATGTCATAGGGCATAGCCTAGGGAACATCATTCTTCAATGAGATTAAATATCCCTCCACCCTCCAACTCTCTCTCTCTCTCTCTCTCTCTCTCACACACACTCACACACACACACACACACGCACACACACACACACACACACACACACACACACACACACACACACACACACACACACACAGTCAGTCACTTGACTCAATTAAAAAAGGATGAGATTTCAAAATGGAACTCATTTTGGAGTTTAAATGGAGTATCCACAGAACCTCTCCAAAGATCACAGGCTCAGTATGAGCCCAACGATATGACTTTGGTATACTAATCACCTCCCCTGAAGACTAGGACCACGTCCATGCTATGTCTGCTTAGTGCTGCTTACACCGACTAGCCTGCTTAGCATGTGGGAGTGATGCAGCGCACGTGCGCGCCAGCTGGCCGGCTAACTCAGCGTGTTATCTGACGCCTGTGGGGGTTGAAGTGCGGGCATATCTCCCCGTCTCCTAAGTGACCTCCCTCAAGGGTGAATGTGAGGATACAACTCGGCTAGCGGTTAGCGTCAGCCTCTCCTGCTAGCGTCAGCAGAAGATGGACAGCATCATCACGCTTAAATGTGATTGGGTAGCAGAGCTATGAAGTGTGATTGGATGAGGAGAGAGTAGCCCGGGACGATCTCTCTCTCTCTCTCTCTCTCTCTCTCTCTCTCTCTCTAGAATGGCTTGGTTACCCGGGTGCGCGTCCAATACCACGGACTTGGACTTGTGGGTCGGGGGATTAGAAGGACTTGCTTTGATCTACTGGTTTAAAATAACTGATTGGAATTTTGTCTTTGTTTTCTGTTCTTTGTTTCTTGAGCTTAAAGGTACCCAACGAAACGTGAATCAAAACAATCCGTTCTTTGTTTATTTTCGAAATTCCTCGATTATATGGTTCCTTGTAGTCTAATAAACATGTTGAATCACTTGAATGTCTTTCCTACCTTGTAATTTCTTCGCAAAATGATATTTAGCTAATGCTTTGAAAACAACAAAGATGTGTGAAACGTCACTATTATGTGCTCCGCATATTGACACAATGACGTAGTACGAGATTTTCGGGGACCACCTTCTCAAATTTGCTCTAGAGCGCATACTAGTGGTCAAAAACTACATTGGGTACCTTTAAGATGGGTTGAGGAGGCAGAGGAGCGAGAATCTGCCCAGTCACACGCCTCAGCTGAGAGAAGTGAGTGAAGGGTTGAGGGTAAAGGTAATTAATCCTGGTTTGTGTCAGACTGGACCAGCCGGAGGTGATCACCTGCTCACCATGGTGATTTCAGCTAGCATCGATTCATCTGGTCTTCGATTAACCTCTGACTGACCGGTGCCCTCGTACTTGGAATGGCGCTGTCTTCACACACACACACACACACACACACACACACACACACACATGAGGAGTAGCCTTGCCAGAGACCCGGACGGCTTTAGCTCAGCGAGCTAATGTGAATGAGCGGTACTTTGTTTACACCAGAATATCGGTACTTTCAGTTAGACCAGAATATCTTCGGCCAGAATGATTGAACATGTATGTGTGTACTGTATGTACTAAAGCCCAGGCTTAAAGGTCTCAGTTGTCCCTGAACCACCTCTGCTACGCCGACGCAGGCCTCGTGGTGTGCAGGTGACCCGGGTTCTAACCCAGGCGGCGCCTTGCCGAGTCACCGTGGCCCCTCCCCCCTGCTCCTCCTCTCTGCTCTCTCTCCTGCTCCCCGCGTGGATTTACGAGGGGCTTGGGAGGGCCGACTCAAGCCAGCGAATCATGAAGGCTAACTTTATGTCATGACAGATCCCCTCGCCCCCCCCGCCCCCCCCCCCCCCGTGCCCACCTGCCCTCTCCCCCCTCCTTTCTCTTTTTTTCTTTCTCTCTCCCTCTCTTTCTCTAACTCTCTCCCTCTCTTTCTCTTTCTCTCTCCCTCTCCCTCTCTTTCTCTTTCTCTCTCCCTCTCTTTCTCTTTCTCTTTCTCTTTCT
>NW_028175665.1:0-7500 GCF_949987555.1 Borostomias antarcticus
TGCGGGTTAGCGAGGGCTGGCTTGGCAGCTGCGTTGGCATGACGCTGGGCAGTGCCAGGCTGGGCCAGAGAGAGACGTGTCAGGACTATATTAGAGAACTCATCTGATCCCTCCACGCTTCCAGAAAGATCCTGTTCCACTGACACACACACACACACACACACACACACACACACGCACAAACAGCATGCACACACAGCATGCACAAAGACACATGCGAATACACAACTATACTGTGTACACACACCCACACACACACACAGACACACACACTCTGCAGCTATGATAACAGGCCTGTCCCTGGCAGATGGCGGAGTGTGACAGTGGCCCGACAGTGCCCCCCAGGGCAGGTGCCCGTGGCTGTGCCATCCCTCCAGGGTCCCACTGACCCCGCGAGAACGACCAGCGAAGCACAGAACACCTGACCATGTGGTTTTGGAACGTGCCACACATCCAAACGGGTTGAGCTGATACTAACCGTGTGAAGCCACAAAACTCTTTTTTAATTCTGTTTTGAGAAAGGAAGAGTTGTTTCTTTAAAGAGCCATGGAGACATTGAGTTGTCCCTTCCTATCACCCCCCCCCCCTCCTCTCTCTCTCTCTCTCTCTCTCTCTCTCTGATGGTACACAATAGCCTTGCTCAGCCTATCTAACCCTCTCTCTCTCTATCTCTCTCTCTCTCTCTCTATCTCTCTCTCTCTCTGGTGGTACACAATAGCCCCGCTCACCCTCTCTCTCTCCATCAGTAATTGAGCTAGGCAGCGCCCCCTGCTGTCGCCTCACACTCCCCCATACAGTAGCCCTCCCATACCCCCGCTACGCTCTCTCTCCCCCCCAAATACCCACACGCCCCCGGTAACCCCCTGCCCATCCTCTCTCTCTCTCTCCCTCTGATACCCACACGCCCCCGGTAACCCCCGGCCCCCCCCCGCCCCCCTACCCCAGTCTTGGCAGCCCACGCTGGGCTGCGCCGGGAGCAGACAGGCTGCCTCCTGTGGTTCATCAGGGTTTATATGAACATGTGCTCCACGCCGGTGCGCATAATTACACCCGCAGATTCATCCTAGGTGAGTTTTACTGTCTCTGGGCTGGGTTTATACACACACACACACACACACACATACAGACACACATACAGACACACACACACACACACACACAGACACACACAGACACACACACACACACACACAAGCACAGCCCTACCTCTGTATATATGCGGTGAGTTTTAATAGGCTGGTGTACTGTACAGTTAGCCAGCCAGTCCAGACAGTAGCCGGCGGGGCCAGGGTGGATGTTTAACGGGTCTGTCGGCCTCCTCCGCGTCTTACTGACCGGTCGCAACCGCTGTCCTCGGGGCCCACATCGGGATACCTTACAGGGGGAGGGGGCTCACACGAAACATACCGCTGCGGTTCTCCGTGAAAATCAGACGTTCCTCTTGTTGCCGGAGCGAAAATTGGTTCAATGTTCTAAATAGCTGCCGTGCCTCCGGGTGAAAGAAGACATCTGATACAGTTTGATGTTGGATGGGGGTGAACTTCTCGGGCCGTGAGGTTCGGCGCGTGGAAAGTCTGACAGGCATGGCTGTGATCAACGGAGAGAGAGAGAGGGAGAGCGAGAGAGATGGAGAGAGAGGGAGAGAGAGATGGAGAGAGAGGTAGAGAGAGAGAGAGAGAGAGAGAGAGAGAGAGGGAGAGAGAGAGGGAGAAAGAGGGAGGGAGAGAGAGGGAGGGAGAGAGAGAGAGGGAGAAAGAGGGGGGAGAGAGAGGGAGAGAAAGAGAGCGAGAGGGAGAGATAGGAGTGAAGGAGAGAGATAGAGAGAGAGGGAGAAAGAAAGGGAGAGAGAGAGGTAGAGAGAGAGAGAGAGAGGGAGGGAGAGAGAGAGAGGGAGAGAGAGAGAAAGAGGGAGGGAGAGATAGGAGTGAAGGAGAGAGATAGAGAGAGAGGAAGAAAGAAAGGGAGAGAGAGAGGGAGAGAGAAGGAGAGAGAGAGAGAGAGAGGGCTCTTCCAGAGGAGTGCATCTGGAAACAATGGCAGAGATCAGAGAGGGATGCCAGGTTTGGCGCCGGGACAGATTGGTAGGATGTTTCCCATATGCCCGTCTCTGGGGTGGCCTCAAACACAGACAGACTACAGACAGACTGGCAGACAGACTCTGGTTCTGTCTGTCTGCCTGTCTGCCTGCCTGCCTGCCTGCCTGCCTGCCTGTCTGTCTGTCTGTCTGTCTGTCTGTCTGTCTGTCTGCCTGTCTGTCTGCCTGCCTGCCTGCCTGTCTGTCTGTCTGTCTGTCTGTCTGTCTGTCTGTCTGTCTGTCTGCCTGCCTGCCTGCCTGCCTGTCTGTCTGTCTGTCTGTCTGTCTGTCTGTCTGTAACTCCCGTATACTGGTATATTGGATGTAACAAATAAAGGAATCTCTCTCTCTCTCTCTCTCTGTCACTCACACTCTCTCACACACACACACACACACACACACACACACACACACACACACACACACACACTGCTGACCTATTGGAAACCCAAGCGTTGTTTCCTTTGCGGGGACAGAACACGCCAAGCGAACATAAAACCCTCAAATCCGACCATAGACCACCGGCGTCACGCCAAGTTTACTGCCGTAATCTCGCCGCGAGCGTGGATTTACCCCCCCGGGGGAACGGCGCGGCCTCGGTTGACGTTCGGTTATGTATCAAACGTTCTAATAACGTTGCGTGGCCAGACGCAGGCCCCTCTGCTGCTTGCATTACTGTCAACATTCAAACAACCCTCCTAGATCTCTCTCTCTCTCTCTCTCTCTCTCTCTCTCTCACACACACACACACACACGCATGCACGCACGCACGCACGCACGGGCCTGACTGCCAAACACCAGACTTTTACATCCAGTGAGTGATGCTAACTTGGCAGACAAAACCTGTTGTGTTGCCACCATTTTGTTCAAAAGTTGTTGTTTTTTTTACCAAGGGGGCGGATGGGTAGCGGTGGGCACAGTTTTTGGGCACAAACATCATCAGCCCTCCCTCCCGTCGGACCCACACCAGGGGGGGGGGGGGGGGCAGCGGGGAGAGGCTGACTAGTGGGGCGGGGCGGGCGGGGTCGGGGGGCTCAGCCCAGAGCCGGATCTCCGGTCTCCTCCCCCGCCGCCCCCCCCCCCCCCCCCCCCTCCTCCACCACTAAGGGCTGCTCAGGGATCAGCTGAACCCTCCACCCCTCCAGACGTCAGACTTCTGGTACGTTTTTTAAGTGCTGGCGGTTTCACCGTCGATGTTTTTAAATGTAGCGGACATGTGCTGACAGTTAAATTCTGACCTCGGCCGTGTGTTCGCAAATTGCCTTAATTACAGGTCCAGGATCAGTCGAGGCATCCATCCGATGGTGGTTGAGATGGTGGTTGAGGAGAGATCGGCTGACCCAGGGTCAGTCGTTAGAGGGGTCGGTAGGTTGGTCATGGGAGAGTAGTGTAGTCTGGTCTGGCTGGATGATGAATGGAGGCCGGCCAAGCCGACCAGATTCCATAAATCCATCCCCCTGCCTCGCTAATCCATCCAAAAAATAGACAAAAACAGTGGTTGCTATACAGTCGGTGTGTGTGTGTGTGTGTGTGTGTGTGTGTGTGTGTGTGTGTGTGTGCGCTGCGATTGTGTGTGTGTGTTTGTGTGTGTGGAGGATTGTCTCCATCAGCGGATGTCTGTCTGTCTGTCTGTCTCCGCGAAAATCAACTCCCCCACACAACACACACACACACACACACACACACACACATACTGCAAGCTCAGCTCGACCGCCGCGGCGCTTTCAGTGGAATTTCCCTCTGTCCCGGCGGATCCTGGTTCCCCCTGGCAAGGACCGCGTCACCGCAAACACACGGGCCCCAAACAAAACAACACACTAACGTGATCCCTAATCGCTCCAGCAGGACGGCACGGAAAACGCGCCGTCGACAAGTTTACGTTTTCAATGTTCCGGACGAGTGGCGCTGTCATAACGTTATAGGTTAAATGGTAAATGGACTGCATTTATATAGCGCTTTTCTACCTTAGTGGCACTCAAAGCGCTTTACAATGGCCTCTCATTCACCCATTCACACACACATTCACACACCAATGGCGGTAGCTGCCATGCAAGGTGCTAACCTGCTAATTGGGAGCAATTTGGGGTTAGGTGTCTTGCTCAAGGACACTTCGACATGTGGACAGTCGGAGCCGGGATTCGAACCGCCGACCCTACGATCATTGAACGACCCACTCTACCAAATGAGCTACAGCCGCCCCACAGGATCACAAAACCAGAGCTATATTTATAGCTTATACTTCCATTAAATAAAAGCATGAATAGAAGTAATGTATCGCAAGACAAATAATTATTAATGGTAACTATTTGCAAAGTCTGCATAGTAAATACTATGATTGCGCTACAAGTAGTTAAGTCATGTGTCAGGCTGAATCTCTTCTGCTCTGTGATTGGCCAGCTCAGAGCCTTTGAGGAAGGAGGCGAGGGCAGAGGTCACCACAGCGATGCCTTGATGCGTAACGTCCCCCGTGGCGATGGTTGCCCCCGCCGGCGGGGACTCATTATGGGCTGGCGTGGAGCTGCGCACACACACACACACACACACACGAGAGAGAGAGAGAGAGAGAGAGACACGCTCCGACCCGGCTAATCTGTGAACGAGGCTGGAGAGAGAGAGAGAGAGAGAGAGAGAGAAAGAAGGCCCCCGGGGGCCACAGCCCGGCCAAGCCCCCCAGTAATGAGCCTCCTCTGCCCCCTACAGCCGCTCCTTCCCCCCCTCAACCTCCCGGAGGCCTGGAGCTCCTCTGGACCGCGTCCACCCTGACAGCCGGCCTGGCACAGAGGAGAGGCCGACTGCCTCTTGATGCTGGTCGCCAGGCGGATTCACGCTGGGCCCGCTAATGGTTGTGGTCAGCAGCGGGGGAGGGGTCGACTGACCGTTGACCGCTGGCCGAGGGGGAAGCGTAAGGGCCAAGCAGCCTTCTCCTCCAGAGACTCAGGGGGCGCTGGCCGATTAATCACCCTGACTGACTGACCAACACAGGCTGAGAGAGGGAGGGAGGGAGAGAGGGAGGGAAGGAGGGAGAGAGGGAGAGATGGAAAGAGGGAGGGAGAGAGAGAGATGGAGAGAGGGAGGGAGAGAGATGGAATGAGGGAGGAAGAGAGAGAGGGAGGGAGAGAGAGAACGAGAGAGGGAGGGAGGGAAGGAAGGAGAGAGGGGAGGAGAGAGGAAGGGAGGGAAAGATGGACGGAGGGAGGGAGAGAGGGATGGAGAGAGGGAGGGAGAGAGATGGAAGGAGAGAGGGAGGGAGAGAGGGGAGGAGAGAGGGAGGGAGAGAGGGGAGGAGAGAGGGAGGGAGAGAGGGAGAGATGGACGGAGGGAGAGAGATGGAAGGAGAGAGGGAGGGAGAGAGGCGAGGAGAGAGTGGAGGGAGAAACTGCTGGGAGGATAAATTAAAGGAGATGGAGAGTGAGATAGTGATGAAGGATGAGGGTGGGAAGAATCCCAAGAGGTTTGGAAGTTGGCAAAAACACAAGCGCGCACACACACACACACACACACACACACACACTCACACACTCACACACTCACACACACACACACACACACACACAAACACACACACACACACACACACACACACACACACACACACACACACACACACACACAGGGCCTGTACGTGGGTAGAGTTTTCCGCCTGGGGGCGGGAGCTGAGCACCATGCTCACTGACAGCTGAGACATCCATGCCCTGTGGCTAGGAAGGTAGGACGCTGCAGTAGGAGGCTAGGAAGCTAGGAGGCTAAGAGGCTAGGAGGATACAAGCCAGGAGCCTAGGACGCTAGGAGTAGGAGGCTAGCAGCTGGCACCTGTCCCAGCCAAATGGGAGCCACCCACTCCCAGCCAAAAGTATCTACCTCCTCCCTCCATCTCCATCAATATACCTCCGTCCTCCCCCTCTTCCTACCATCTTCCTCTCCCTCTATCTCTATCTCTATCCGTATCCTCCTCTTTTCATTTGAACGACAGCCAGGATCCTCCAGGACTCCCAAACCCCCTCCAGAGAGTTGGTATGAGCCGTACCGTACAGGTCCCCTACTCGGGGTCGTACCATCCGGCCATCTGCCGGGGGGGGGGGGGGGGGGGGTGATCACGTAGCGGCTCATGACCGACTTCACCCGGTTCGTCTTCGAACAATGAGAACATTGAACCATGCCGTGTTCGTGGCACGGAGCGCGCGGACTGACGGAAACCTCTGGAAGTTCTGGAGGAACAGCTGTTTCGAGGAGGAGACGCGGACGAGCCCAGAATAGAGTGTTGGGGCGATGTATGTGTGGGGAGCAGCCCCGAGGCAAGACGCGCTTTTAATGTATATCAAAGTATCTGCAGCTGAAGTTGAAAAGGAGAATTTGCATTCCAAGTCGCAGGGGCTGTGGTTTGGACGGGAGGTTTGGGGCGTGCGTGCGTCTGCGTGTGTGTGTGTGTGTGTTCTCTCCCTGGCGCTGAGCCCAAAGTCTGGGAGGGGGGGGGGTGCGGTGTGGGCCGGTGTGGATGGAAAGAGGAGGGGGCAGGGCGTTACCGTGGCAACGGAAACAAAAACACCTCCGTCGTCGTCGAACATCTCGGTCGTAGATCTTTATTCCGGCAGAGGAAGAGGGAGAGTCGCTCCACTCCTCTGATAACTCTCATGTTCTGTCAGTCATACTATTATGGTATGTTCTGTATTAGTGGTGCAGCCAAACTCGGTTAACATGCTATATTCACCTGGCGCTGCACACAGGGGTGGGGCAAACACACACACACACACACACACGCGCAAGCACGCACACACACACACACACACACACGCACGCACACACACGCACACACACACACACACACACACACACACGCACGCGCAAGCAAGCACGCGCACACACACACACACACACCAGACTGTAATGTTAATAAAGCATGTTGACTTCACCAGGCTGTTCTCTCTATCCCCTGACAATAACGCTGCGGGCGGAAACACACACACACACACACACACACGCACACACACGCACACACACACACACACACACGAAGCCATACACACACACGTCTGTCTTTCTGCTTGCAGGCTTCTCCCTGATCAGCATATCAATGGCTGGTGCTTTCTGAGTCTCACAGTGAGTCTTCACATAGCTTCACTACACAGACAGAAACCGCTACACTGAAGCCCTGACCGCCCTGAACCCTCCCCACCACATCTGACCACAACAACACTCCCCACCACATCTGACCACAACAACCCTCCCCACCACATCTGACCACAACAACCCTCCCCACCACATCTGACCACAACAACCCTCCCCACCACATCTGACCACAACAACCCTCCCCACCACATCTGACCACAATAACACTCCCCACCACATCTGACCACAACAACCCCCCCCACCACATCTGACCACAACAACCCTCCCCACCACATCTGACCACAACAACCCTCCCCACCACA
>NW_028175665.1:12500-17608 GCF_949987555.1 Borostomias antarcticus
TGAATTTATGAATTTTCGAAATGCGATTAATCCAGAAAGGCTCTTGTTCAGAGTGATTTCTTGGTTGGAATTCCAACGTCCTTTGAATGCGTCCTCTGCATTAAACCGTGCGACCCGATCGGTCAGGGGATGAACCAATCGCTGGGGACTCCTTCGGCAACGCCCATTTCTGAAAACGGCTGCAATGGGAGCCTGTTTAGACTGAATAATAAAGTGGATCCAGAGACTCATTCAAGACTCATCCTGGGTTACGGCTGCTATCGAAGCTGACTAAAGATGACTAAGGGAATCACCACGTTAACAGTAAAGGATGTCGAGTGCATACGTGTGCGTCTGTGTTGGTTGCGCAGAGATAGAGTGTGTGTGTGTGCGTGTCTGTGTGTGGTGTGTAAGTGCGTGTGTATCTCCCCGATCGCAGGTAATCCGTCTCGCAGGGTGTGCTCTTGACAGTGACGGATGGTCGCTCCGTGGAGACTGTGTGTGTGTGTGCGCTCTCTGATAAAAACCCCAGTTCGCAGATAAAAACACAAGTCCGATAGGGCTTCAGACGCTGAGCTGAAGACCTGTCTACCCCGTATCGGAGAAGGATGGATGGAACGAGGGAGGGAGAGAGGGAGAGAGGGAGGGAGGGAGGGAGGGGAAAAATCCTCGTGTGATTCTCTCACATGTGCTTTCAGTCCCGTTCCGTCATGGCGCCCGCTCTCCTGCGTAGAATAAAGGCGCTCTGTGGATAATAAAACCAGCGTTCTCGCCATATGGTTGCAATCCCGCATATGCTGACCCATCAATTTCAACCAGCCCCAGCGGATCCCTAAGACACGCCGAACTTGGCCGACGCGGCTCGTATCCCCAACCCCCCCCCCCCCGGGCGCTCCGCTCCGACCTTCAAAGATATCCTTGAGTGAAGGGCCCCCCCAACGCAGAGCGCCAAGACGACAGGATACGCGCTTCAGGTGCTCTTCCTGTGGTAGTGACATCACCTATGCCCCACCCCTACTTCCTCAATGTCACTGAGGAGCCTACTATCTGAACATAGTGTCCAACATCTCTGTAACTATTTATAGATTATCCACTGATAGCCACGTCTCTCCTATGAAGTATTTAGCCCATGTTTTCTGCTCTGTGAATGTTCTTCGCCAATAGACGAACATTTTCCAAGAGCTCGCTCGATCGTCTCGTTGAGAGAGGTCAGGGAAGAGAGAGTTTTTACAGCTCACTTTTCTGGCCCCTGGGTGAACTGGTTTTATGCTTCCCTCTGAAAAATGTAATGAAATGCGCTATACAAATAAAGTTTTATTCGATTTGATTACTATCTGATGAAATAAGCTTAAGGCGCCCGCTGGGCTAGAGGACTTTCTCTCCTCCTTTCTCGCCTTTTGTGTCTGCGCTCCTGAAAGTGGGACGCCATGTTCAGTCTATGGGATTCCGGAGGGTTCCTGGTCCAGCCTTGGACCTGCCACCCCCAGCCGAGCCCGTCTGCCACATTGCTTGTTATTATGGGATGATGTGGGCTGAGATCATTACTGAATGGCTTTTATTGCCTTGGCATCAACAGAAGGAGGCCTTGTTCTCCCCAGACTCTCACAAACACACCACCGACACACTCTGCTGGTGTGGTCCGCTCCGACACACACACACACACACACACACACACACACACACCAACACACTCCGCTGTGCTGCACTGGGTGCCGGCGGCGTGAGCCTGAAGGACGGACCTCACAGGGTCAGGGTGTGGCCAGGCCAGGCTGACCTACTTTCTCAGACTGACCACAGGACAGCCTGGCGCGAACCACCGACGCGCAGACATAACAACAGCAGAGCGGCTAAACTGATCTGAGAACGCAATGGCACCAGGAAGATCTGACAAAACCCTGACAGAGAGGCGTCGCCGAAGACGCGCGGCACAGAAAGCAGATGTTGAAATAGCTGAGTGCAGCGCGTCGACTCAACGTTAATGTGGATCGGCTTGAGATCAGACATAACTGCACTGAGAGAGAAAAAACGCTGAGCTCCCCTCGGGGACGGGGTTACAACATGAGTGACGGGCGTGGCGGCTGAGATATAGCTGGGAGCACCGTTAGCTGGGAGTACTGTTAGCAATAGCTGGGGGTAGCGTTAGCTGGGAGTACCGTTAGCTGGGAGTACCGTTAGCTGGGAGTACCGTTAGCTGGGAGTACCGTTAGCTGGGAGTACCGTTAGCTGGGAGTACCGTTAGCTGGGAGTACTGTTAGCTGGGAGTACCGTTAGCTGGGAGTACCGTTAGCTGGGAGTAGCCTGCTGTTAGCTGGGAGTACTGTTAGCTGGGAGTACTGTTAGCTGGGAGTACCGTTAGCTGGGAGTACCGTTAGCTGGGAGTACCGTTAGCTGGGAGTACTGTTAGCTGGGAGTACCGTTAGCTGGGAGTACTTTTAGCTGGGAGTACTGTTAGCTGGGAGTACTGTTAGCTGGGAGTACCGTTAGCTGGGAGTACCGTTAGCTGGGAGTACCGTTAGCTGGGAGTACTGTTAGCTGGGAGTACCGTTAGCTGGGAGTACTTTTAGCTGGGAGTAGCCTTAGCTGGGAGTACCGTTAGCTGGGAGTAGCCTGCTGTTAGCTGGGAGTACCGTTAGCTAGGAGTGCCGTTAGCTGGGAGTAGCCTACTGTACTGTTAGCTGGGAGTAGCGTTAGCGGGGAGTACTGTTTAACTGATAAATAAGAGTACTTTTAAGAGAGATGGTGACCTCAGCACCAGACGCAAACACACACACACACACACACACACACACACACACACACACAAGCCATCAGCGGGGTTTCATAAATCATGAAAACTGACAGAAACACACAAACACAAACACTGTGCTAAGCAACCAGCTGCATGTCATAAAGAGTGAGAGAGGGAGAGAGAAAGAGAGAGTGTTAGATAGTGAGAGAGAAGGAGAGAGAGAGAGAGAGAGAGAGAGAGAGAGAGAGAGAGAGGGACTGAGCCAGAGAGCAGGATCGCCTGTCAACCACCCCACCATACGGAGTGGAACACGTTGTCCAACAGCCCCTGAGTGGGTGTGAAGGTAGTAACAAACGATGCCGTCTCATTGTCTGAACCTGCCCCCCCCTCTCCCACCATCCTCCAAGGGTGTGTTCGGAGCAGATGTTACCAGATGGGGTTTTTATAAGTGTGCACCAGGCCGCATGATGTCACGCTGCGCCACACCTGCGGGTGTGCGGACCACACCCTGGCAGGGGGGGCGGGTTCTCGGCGTGGGGGCGGAGCTACGCAGCCCTGGCGCGTAGAGGGGGGATTTCTGAGCTGACGTGGGGCGGAAAAATCGTGAAGAAACATCAGCACTGGAGCTCTTTTCAGAGCGTGTCTCTTTTCATTATGGCTTCTTCCTGTCTATTCAGTGTGCGCCTGTGTGTGTGTGTGTGTGTGTTGTCCAGTAGAAGTGACAGTAGGGCAGCAGGACAATGAAGAGCCTTATGTTGGCAGGGTCAGCCAACGCAAGCTGACACTAGAGAGATGGAGAGATAGAGAGAGAGAGAGAAGGAGAGATAGATAGAGGGAGACAGAGAAAGAGGGAGAGAGATAGATACATTTGATTTTGTATTCATATCATATCTTTGTTGACCTATTTTATGACCCATTTAGCTTGTTCGTTCATGTATTTATTTTACATGCCATTTGATACATTTGATTTTGTATTATTTTTGTTAATTGTATCTTTATTGACCTATTTTATGACCTATTTATCTGTTAGCTTAATTGTTTTCTCATGTCATTATTGAATTGTATTTTTTTGTCGCTTTGCCAATATTGTTCACCCGACATTCATGCCAATAAAGCATATTGGATTGAATTGAATTGAAGGAGAGAGAGATAGAGAGATAGAAAGGAGAGAGGGAGACAGAGAGAGAGAAAGAGAGAGACAGAGAGAGACCGAGAAAGAGAGAGAAAGAAGAGAGAGACATGTCAAAGACCTCCATTGATGACCATTAGGCAGACATGATGGAAGGAAGGAGGGAGAGAGAGAGAGAGCAAGAGAGAGAGAGAGACAGAGAGAGAGAGAAAGAGAGACAGAGAGAAAGACAGAGAGAAAGAGAGAGAGAAAGAAGAGAGAGAAAGAGAGACAGAGAGAGAGAAAGAAAGAGAGAGAGAGAGACAGGGAGAAAGAGAGAGAGAAAGAAGAGAGAGAGAGAGAGAGAGTCCCTTCTGTCAGCTGGTTACTGAAAGGTACTGATCACATAACACCCAAAATATGGTTCAATCTCAGACCAGCACTGCTTTACAGCCACTAAACAGAGTCAACAAAATATTAAATTAATAACAAAAGATGCCTATCTGGAACATTGGACGTCTCAAATCAAAACCCAAAACAAACTTGTTCCCCAAACCATGAATATAAATTGGCAGAGAACCTCTTCACTGTCAGAGATACAAAGCAGAAACAGATCCTGACCAAATACAGACCTAGTGACCACAGTCCAGCCATAGAGACAGGACGATGTCCTGGCTACCTTCAGGTGTGACGATAGTCCCGGGCTAGATGACAATGGAAAACAACGGACTGTACTGGGAGGGAGGGAGAGAGAGAGAGAGAGCGAGAGAGAGAGAGAGAGAGATAGAGAGAGAGAGAGAGAGAGAGAGAGAGAGAGAGAGAGATGGCTGGTCTCAGCCTGTTCTGTTCCATCTGTCTGTTGTTGTATTCTTGGTCTGTGCATTCAGGCATTGTGCTGCATGCTATGCTAGGGTAGGATCTATCCTCTCTCTCTCTCTCTCTCTCTCCTTTCTATCCCTCCATCCCCTCCTTCCTCTATTCCCTTGTTCCTTGTCAGCTGGCGGTAGGACCAGATGTCGACAGAGGCCCGGACAGGAAGAGAGGGAGGGAGAGAGAGAGAGAGAGAGAGAGAGAGAGAGGGAGGGAGAGAGAGAGAGAGCAGCAAGAGATAGATGGGGAGAGGGAGAGAGAGAGGGAGAGAGAGGGGGGAGAGAGAGAAGGAGGGAGAGAACAGTGAGAGGGGGAGAGGGAGTGAGTGAGAGAGAGAGAGAGAGAGAGAGAGAGAGAGAGAGTATGATCCCTCGGCGACACAGTTCATTGTCGAAGTCTATTTTCCTCCACAAACACACACAC
>NW_028175664.1:0-2500 GCF_949987555.1 Borostomias antarcticus
AAAGGTCAAACCTTAGACTTACCGTCTGCCTCGCCCTGACATCAGTCACTTCAGGACTTCAGCAAAACAGGACCAGGCTTTTATCAGGATCATTTTCTATAATCAACTTATATCTCAATCAACTTATATCTATAGTCAAAATCTGATTGATTAGGTTAGATTCTTTTAACCACCAAGTTGTTTGAACTTCCCCCTAACAAATTAAAGGTGGTCGCCCCTAAGTGCAGCATGTTATTTTTTTTATTTTTTTTAACGTTATGACTCAAAAGTTACCAATAAAACCAACACAGTTGCCATCATTTAAAACTAAGAGTTTATTTAATCGTTAACCTTATTGAGCCATAACATCAGCAGCAGCAGCGACAAATTATTCGGAACTTGGGAGTCACAAAATCTGTAATGATTTATTTTGGCTGTATTCTGATTCCTATGTTCTCCTAGTGACCCCTAGTGGAAGAATCGAGTACTACGACTAACAAGAAACCACCAGAGGTGCGATGGCGCCGTTTACCGCTAGAGGGCGCTCGTCTCCCAGGAATTACAATCACAGGTATGAAGTGATGGGGAATTAGAACAAAGGGATTGGGATTGACGTTCTGCGCCGACATTCCTTAACTCCTCAACAAATATAATAAAATAGAATCAGCTAAGGATTTAGTGACTTTTCTTTTGAAGGTAATGTGAATATGTTTTGAAACACATACATACAAATTCATACATCATATTAAAAATCATCCCCCACACGCGCCTCACATTTTCAATAGTGTAAAATGGCAATAAAATAGCAATGCCTGACAAGAAAATCTGTCAAGAAAATATAAATTGTGTGTGGTGAGTGACCACTGAGGATCCGTGCTTGCTGTCATTCTAAACCTACCTAGAACTAATGTAATGTAGATAAATGATGCCCACTAGTGGTGAGAATAGCGCAATGCAGGCAGCTCAGGTGGACCAGGAGAATTCTACCATAGGATGAGATTATCCCATAGAGATAGAGAAAGCATTAAAATCAAATCTAATTGAAAAGCACAGCTGTTACTCATACACCCCCATGGGTCACCCCAGATAATCCCATCTCAGGTCCAGTTCCCTGGTGGTCTGAGCCGTGGTCAGAGAGTGTCCGGTGAAGTCACACCCCAAAACCATAGCTGATGCGCCGCTCCGAAGATGCTAGCCGATATCACGCCATTCTCTGCCCCGTGAATCACGCCATCTCTTCATCATCTTCTTCATCATTCTCTACACAGCGGAGATATTGTCCCTCTGTGGTCAGATCTCTGTCTGCGGCGGTCAGGGGGCGAGCGAGGGTCATCCTGACTGAACACACGCCTGATCCAAGCAGCAGCATCACAGCAGCACAGCTCCCAGCAGGGGGGCTGGGGGGGGGGGGGACGCTGGGGGGGACGATCACGTTGGGAGAGGAGAGGGGGGGAGAGAGAGAGAGAGAGAGAGAGAGGGAGAGAGACCTATCTATAGAGTGGGGGAGGAGAGATGAGAGAGGGAGAGAGAGAGAGGGAGAGGGAGAGAGACCCATCTAGACAGGGGGGGGGGGGAGAGGAGAGAGGGAGGGGAGATGGTGAGAGAAGAGAGCCATGGAGGAGGAGGTGGACGAGGAGGTGGACAGAGGAGAGTCATGGGGGAGGAGGAGGTGGACGGAGGAGAGCCATGGGGGAGGAGGTGGACAGAGGAGAGTCATGGGGGAGGAGGTGGACGAGGAGAGCCATAGGGGAGGAGGTGGACAGAGGAGAGCCATGGGGGAGGAGGAGGATGGAGGAGAGCCATGGGGGAGGAGGTGGACAGAGGAGAGCCATGGGGGAGGAGGAGGATGGAGGAGAGCCATGGGGGAGGAGGTGGACGAGGAGAGCCATGGGGGAGGAGGAGGTGGACAGAGGAGAGCCATGGGGGAGGAGGTGGACAGAGGAGAGCCATGGGGGAGGAGGTGGACGGAGGAGAGCCATGGGGGAGGAGGAGGTGGACAGAGGAGAGCCATGGGGGAGGAGGAGGACGGAGGAGAGCCATGGGGGAGGAGGTGGACGGAGGAGAGAGCCATGGGGGAGGAGGTGGGGGAGGAGAGCCATGGGGGAGGAGGTGGACGGAGGAGAGTCATGGGGGAGGAGGAGGTGGACGGAGGAGAGTCATGGGGGAGGAGGTGGACGGAGGAGAGTCATGGGGGAGGAGGAGGTGGACAGAGGAGAGCCATGGGGGAGGAGGTGGAGGAGGAGAGCCATGGGGGAGGAGGTGGACGGAGGAGAGCCATGGGGGAGGAGGTGGAGGAGAGCCATGGGGGAGGAGGTGGACAGAGGAGAGCCATGGGGGAGGAGGTGGAGGAGGAGAGCCATGGGGGAGGAGGTGGAGGATGAGAGCCATGGGGGAGGAGGTGGATGAGGAGAGTCATGGGGGAGGAGGTGGAGGAGGAGAGTCATGGGGGAGGAGGTGGACGGAGGAGAGCCATGGGGGAGGAGGTGGACAGAGGAGAGCCATGGGGGAGGAGGTGGACGGA
>NW_028175664.1:12500-25000 GCF_949987555.1 Borostomias antarcticus
GATTTTTTGGCGTCACGCAAAGAGATTTTAACCAGCCAAAGGAAAATCACCAGTGCCAAAATGCTACAAATTGAGAATAAAAACAGCAATTCAAATCCTCTCCAAATGTGTTTGATAGTTTGTTTCAAGTGCAGCCCATCCCTCTTTCTTGCATTGTACATGGTTTGGACCACTAGTAATCTAGATAATTAATAGACAGGTTATCAGTACCTTAAACATTTTATCTTCATATCCATTTTGTGTCATGTTGGGAGATTTCCCGCGTCAGTGAGCTCAGTCAGAACGACAGCAAAGAATACAGGTCTATATACAGTACGCTGGTAGAATATAGGCCTATATACAGTACGCTGGTAGAATATAGGCCTATATACAGTACGCTGGTAGAATATAGGCCTATATACAGTACGCTGGTAGAATATAGGCCTATATACAGTACGCTGGTAGAATATAGGCCTATATACAGTACGCTGGTAGAATATAGACCTATATACAGTACGCTGGTAGAATATAGGCCCATATACAGTACGCTGGTAGAATATAGGCCTATATACAGTACGCTGGTAGAATATAGGCCTATATACAGTACGCTGGTAGAATATAGACCTATATACAGTACGCTGGTAGAATATAGGCCTATATACAGTACGCTGGTAGAATATAGGCCTATATACAGTACGCTGGTAGAATATAGGCCTATATACAGTACGCTGGTAGAATATAGGCCTATATACAGTACGCTGGTAGAATATAGGCCTATATACAGTACGCTGGTAGGCTACTTGACTCAGAGGTTTCCCCCAAAAATTGTGTGCGGATCACCCCCCAAAGACTCATTCTGAGCCAGGAAAAACCCTGCTAAAATACTTTACTAACGGACAGTGAGTAAAGTATTTTAGTCTCCAGCTCAGGACCAATCAGCTGTCTCCAGCACAGGACCAATCAGCAGCCTCTTCTCCATTAGATGAGAGGTGGGATGAGACGAGGAGAGGGAATGGAGAGATGGAGAGGAGGAGGAGGAGGAGAGAGGGAATGGAGAGATGGAGAGGAGGAGGAGGAGGAGAGAGGGAATGGAGAGATGGAGAGGAGGAGGAGGAGGAGGAGAGAGGGAATGGAGAGATGGAGAGGAGGAGGAGGAGAGAGGGAATGGAGAGATGGAGAGGAGGAGGAGGAGGAGGAGGAGAGAGGGAATGGAGAGATGGAGCGGAGGAGGAGGAGGAGAGAGGGAATGGAGAGATGGAGAGGAGGAGGAGGAGGAGGAGGAGATACAGACCTGTCCCTGTCTCCAGCACTCCCTGAACAGTCTCCAGTTGCCTGCATTGCGGTGGTCTTTGAGCCAGAGCAGACGCCGCTCGTACAGCCAGCAGTGGGGGATGTCTGGGTGCTGATTGGCCGGTTCCTCCGTTGTCACGGTCACCGCCACGGGCTTCTTCTTGTCGACCTTGGCCTCCTCGACGGCGGGGGCGCCCTCGTGTTTGATGCTCAGCTTGGCGCCGCGGCTTGCCGGGATTTTGTTCTCCACCACGGACGCGATGATGTCATCCAGGATGTTGGGCATGCTCCGCCCACCCTTCGCGGCCTGTGGGGGAGAGGCGGGAGGGAAGACGACGTCAGAGCAGGTGTGTGTGTGGGTGGGTGTTCGTCTATGAGCGCGCACGTGTGTGTGAACGTCAGCACCTAGGTATACAGATATATACAGTAAGTTATGTGTGTGTGTTGATGTCCCTTGAAGGTGACTGGTGTAAATAGAGCAACTTCCCCTCGGGGATTCATAAACTACCTGCCAACCTAGCTTTCTAAAC
The DNA here is from genome assembly GCF_949987555.1 of Borostomias antarcticus. Taxonomy (NCBI): domain Eukaryota; kingdom Metazoa; phylum Chordata; class Actinopteri; order Stomiiformes; family Stomiidae; genus Borostomias; species Borostomias antarcticus. The sequence goes on from NW_028175664.1 coordinate 14,300, forward strand.
GTAGAAATGTGTGTGTGTGTGTGTGTGCGTGGCGTGCGCCTCATCTGTGCCCCGTGCGCGGCGGCGTCCGGCGCTGACCTGTGCGGCGGTGGAGTAGACGGGGGCGAAGGCGATGCCGGCGTCGGTGGAGCCCAGGCGCAGCTTGCCGGCGGTGGTGGTCAGCAGGTCGCGCAGCGTTGACCCCTGCTCGCTGCTGTTGCCCACCAGGGACGGCGCCTTGCAGTGCTGCAGCTGGAGGACCTCCACCAGGCCATCAGCGTCCTTCTCCTCCTTCACCGGCTTCCCCAGGGACTCCTTGTTTTCTGTGGCGGAACACACACACACACACACACACACACACACACGCACGCAGAAAAAACAGGCGTTCAGTTTAACCCTTTTAACCCTGAAAGTACAGTGACAACATTTTGAATATTAATTGGATTTTCCCTATAATACTAGAAAGCGCAGTTTCTCAGCTTTCAGCAAGTGTTGGAGTGAGGAATTTTTTTTATTTTTTTTTTTTATAGATTTTTTTAATATTATTAAATATTTGTTCGATATTTTTAAAATGTTGCCGGTGACGTGGTCGTATGGAAAGGGTTAAATGGGACATGGGCTGCGCTTATATATAGCGCCCTTCTAGCTTAATGTCCAGCTGAAACGCACGTGTGAGATCATCGAACTTCCGTAGTTCGACGTTTTTACGACTCCGACAGGCTATAGGGGCGGGACTTAACGAATTTGACTGGAACGTTGACAAGTGGGCGGGTTCTAACTACTTTAGACTGATTCGATAGACGTTGATTGGGTGCATGTCGTGAGATTATTGGTTGACCTTTTGGAGATTTTGTTTTACAGTCAGGAAAAAATCATAGGATTTGATATAAGATCATACAATCAATTGATACAAATTTCAAAAAATATTTGGGCATATATTGTTAAATATGTACACACTATGACCAAGGATGTCATCCAAATTTTTTTTTTTAAATTAAAAAATTACATTTTACATTTTCACAGTCTTTAACGGACAAACCGCTTTACAATGGCCTCCCATTCATCCGTTCGCACGCACGCTCCCACGCCAGTGGCGGCAGGCAGCCACGCAGGGGGGGCGCTAGCTTGGTCAGGAGGAGCCAGGGATCGAACCGGCGACCCCCTGCGATCGCCAGACGACCCGCCTCCTGGGACCGCGGCCCACCTTTATGTACTCCCGTTTTAGGGCGGTTAACGGCAAAGCCCGCGAATCTGCCGACTTCAGACCACGGCTAGCTGTCTAGCTCCTGAAGTGAGGACAGACATCAGGGGGGCGTCAGCTACTGACAGAAATCCCAGCTCCCGAAACGGAACAGAGAAACGTGTTGAGAGCTTGAGACGAAGATCCTATCGATCATTCACAAGTGCGACGGTATCAAAATAAAAAAAAGCCAGGGCGCATATCGATATCTGACAATGACAGTTGATGATGATTGATTAAGATTCTGTTCTCCGGTGATACGTTCTGCGTTCTCCTGTCCTATACCCCCATCAGGGGAACGTATGCGCCCGGCCAGGCTGTGTAAACATGCGGTCTGGAGCCACTCAGAGCTCGCGAATGAGAGCCTCAGTAATGGACACCGCTAAATGGGAGGGTTGGAGGAATGCTGGCTGGGTGACAAGAGGAACACACTCTCTCACTCACACACAAACATAAACACACACACACACACACACACGGCGCTTATACGGTACATGCACGCACGTGCACGTGAACAAACAGGCATGGGCGTACACACGACGTGCGTATATTAGGTGCGCTAGCACGTTCAAATGCGCGCAAACACACACACACACACACACACACACACACACACACACACACACACACACACACACACACACGGAACACGCTCGCTCAGCAGTTGGCAGGCGTCCTCGGCCCTGGCTGCCGTTAGTTAAATTGCCCAGCAGACAGAGTTTTGTTATTGTGTTGCAGTACAGTTCCAAGTTCTCAGAGTTGACCCGCCCCCACACCCGGACAGCCCCCCACACACACACACACCTTTCTTCTCCTCGCGTGACTTCTGTTCAGCCAGATCGGCCAGGAAGTGCAGAGGACTCTGGGACTCGGGCGGGGTCAGCTTGCAGTCGGAGCTGGTGTCGCTGGCCGGGCTGCTTCCGCCGTTAGTCTCCGCCTTCTGGGAGGAGTTCTGCTGAGGCGCCTCGGGCTTGACCAATGAGATCTTGTTGCTGTGGTTGAGAACGTTCTGCAGCACCTGCCGGGACCAGAGGTCAGTGAGAGGTCAGTTAGGGGTCAGGGGTCAAACACATCAGTTCCAGGGGGTCACAGCTGTTGAACTCTAGAGCAAAATGAACTGTGCAAACAAGAGCCGGCAGTTTGGGACAGAGCTACGTATGTGACAAACACTATAACAGGCTTTCCTCTGTCTGTCTGTCTGTCTGTCTGTCTGTCTGTCTGTCTGTCTGTCTGTCTGTCTTCCTTTCTGTCTGTCTGTCTTCCTTTCTGTCTGTCTTCCTTTCTGTCTGTCTTCCTATCTGTCTGTCTGTCTGTCTGTCTGTCTGTCTGTCTGTCTGTCTTCCTGTCTGTCTTCCTGTCTGTCTGTCTGTCTGTCTGTCTGTCTGTCTGTCTGTCTGTCTGTCTGTCTGTCTGTCTGTCTGTCTGTCTTCCTGTCTGTCTTCCTGTCTGTCTGTCTTTCTGTCTGTCTCTTCTCTTTCTTTCTTTCTTTCTTTCTTTCTTTCTTTCTTTCTTTCTTTCTTTCTTTCTTTCTTTCTTTCTTTCTTTCTTTCTCCACCCCCTCCCTCCCTCCCTCCCTCCCTCCCTCCCTCCCTCCCTCCCTCCCTCCTACCTGAGAGAGCCCGTTGGTGGAGGGCAGCTTGCTCAGCAGGCTGTTCTGCTTGGTGCCGCAGGCGCAGTGGGATTTGATGCTGTATTTCTCCCTGAGAGAGTGCATGGCGTTCACCAGGTCTGTCAACACTGCAACGCACACACACACGCACACAAACACACACACACACGGACACACACACACACACACACGCACACACACGCACACACGCACACACGCACACACACACAGAGACAACAACAAACACATTAGTGGATGCATGCTATTCATTATTTAAGGGTTTTTACCAGCTGGAAGATTCCGCGTCAAACAGCTTCGACAACAAAGTCTCAGAGTGTCTTTAAAGAGGGAGAAACGTTGTGAAGCAGGAAGGACAACGAAGCTACAAAACCAAACAGTGAAAGACATTGAGTAATATATAATTGACCATATCCAACTATCAATACAGTCTGTGTGTGTATAGTGCGTGTGGGTGCGTGTGTGTGTGTGTGTGTGTGTGCCTGTGTGTGTGTGTGCGTGTCTGTGTGTGTGTGTAACTGGGGTCCCTTCCAACATTGTGATCAGTATGCTAGTGGCTGGCGGGCTTCACAGGGGCAGAGCCATGTGTTTTGTTATGGTTGGGCTGCTCTCTCTCCCTCCCTCCCTCTCTCCCTCCCCTCCTCCCTCCCTCCCTCCCTCCCTCCCTCCCCTCCTCCCTCGTTCTGTTTCCAGCTGAACGGTCCAGGCCACAGCAGCCCTGGGCCGGCGCCAGGGGGCGGAGTTATAGAGAAAAAGGGCTCGTACCAGTCCCCGGGATGATCTGCGTTGGCATCAGATGCTTGTGATCGTGGGGCTGTCCCTTCACACACTTCAGCCAGGCGTACAGCTCTTTGTCTGCGAGGGGGGAGAGGGGGGGAAAAAGCACGAATCTCAAAATCACAGCTTTATTGGCACATGCATACGAGCGCACACCCAGACAGATTCACACAAAGATAACGGGATACGCACACGCGCACGTTTACACAAAGAGATACACACACGCAGGCACGCGCACACGCTCTCTCTCTCCGTCTCTCTCTCTTTCTAATCAACATGCAACAATGGACAGACAGCCGGCAGTGTTTGCACCAGGAAGGGCGCTCTGTCTCCCCAATGCGGGGGAGATATCAACAACAACACTAGCAGCAGCCGTCGCCGCCTCCTCTGGCTCTCAACGTCTCACCTACTGCAACAACGACACACACACATACATATATATACACACACTCACATACAGACCCCCCCCACACACACACACACACACACACACACACACACACACACACACACACACACACACACACACACACACACATACATACATATATAGATACACACACATACAGACCACCCCCCACACACACGCACAAATACACACACACATACACACACACACACACACACACACACACACACATACATACATACATACATACATACATACATACATAGATACACACACACACACATACAGACCCCCCCACATACACACACACACACATACATACATACATACATACATACAAACACACACACACATACAGACCCCCCCCTCCCCCCCCCCACACACACACACACAAACACATTAACACACACACACACACATACACAAACACATTAACACACACACATGGCCTCTCTCTCGTCCACAGCAGATGGCTGAGGTAGATAGCCTAAGCTCCCAGCAGTATTGTGTGTCCGGGCTGGAGGCCGTGGCAGGTATCTCATCTGTATGGCCGTGAACACCACCTGTTCCACCCAGAGAGCTGTGGCACAGAGACCGGCCCTCACACGCTTACACACCTGCCCTGGGCGGAGGGGCATACACACACACACACACACACACACATACACATGCGCACACACACACACACACACACACACACACACACACACACGCAACACAAAATGAGAGAAAAGATAGGAGAGAGAAAGTATGAACGAATGAACAGGGAAAGAAAGAAAGACAGACAGACAGACAGACAGACAGACAGACAGACAGACAGACAGACAGACAGACAGACAGACAGACAGACAGACAGACAGAAAGAAAGAAAGAAAGAAAGAAAGAAAGAAAGAAAGAAAGAAAGAAAGAAAGAAAGAAAGAAAGAAAGAAAGAAAGAAAGAAAGAAAGAAAGAAAGAAAGAAAGAAAGAAAGAAAGAAAGAAAGATAGAAAGCTGAGGAGCTCTCGTGGCCGGAGCTTTAGAAAATGCGACATTCCGAAAGCCGGTCGGTCGGTCGGTCTTCTAACCTTTGGAGCTCTTCCTTTCCTTTGCCTTGTAGCAGTCCAAACAGACCACGAAGCCGCACTTCTGGCAGACCCAGTGGATGTTGAACAGCGTGGCCTCACAGGCATCGCACATCTCCCTCACCCCTCTCACCGCCCTCTTCCACGCCATCTTGGCTGCGGGACAGAACAAACAGGGCGGGATGAGGACGCCATTCACAGGCAGGGGGTAGGGCAGCAGGCAGGGGGTAGGGCAGCGGGGCTACCCTGACCGTGGCTGGCTCTCCTTTCCTGTCTCTCTCTCTCTCTCTCTCTTTCTACCACTTTTCCTGGCTCTTCCCATGCCTCTCTCTCTCTCTCTCTCTCTCTCTCTCTCTCTACCTCTCTCTTTTCCTGGCTCCTTGCTTCTCTCTCTCTCTCTCTCTCTCTCTCTCTACCTCTCTCTCTCTCTCTCTCTCTTTCTACCACTTTTCCAGGCTCTTCCCATGCTTCTCTCTCTCTCTCTCTCTCTCTCTCTCTCTCTCTCTATCTCTCTACCTCTCTCTTTTCCTGGCTCCTTCCTTCTCTCTCTTACACTAGAGCTAGTGACACATGCTCTTCCTCAGGGCTAACTCTCGCATGCCATCGATATCTAGACTTTTATTGTATTTTTTCACATATCACAGATGAATTCAATAACCGGCCACGGAAATAAATCTGGTAGAGAAAAAAAAAAGGGGGTTCCGACCGTGTTCCGTACCGTCTTTCTTGATCCAGCTGGCGGCGTTGCTTTCGGTCGCGACCATCTGACAGAACTTGTCTCCGATGTAGCCCAGGATGTACTTGGCCGTGTCCGGGTCCAGCTCGCTGTCCTCGTACTCCCCGGACGCCCACAGGCTCATCGCCTCGTCGTCGTACTGCTCCGGCGAGGAGAAGCCGTCCATCCTGATCACGCCGTTCTTGCTGTACGACAGCCTGGCGGGGGGGAGGGAGGGAGGGAGGGAGGGAGAGGGAGGGAGGTTAACGCACCAGCTAGTATGGGCACGTGCATGTGTGTATGCATGCACAGAGATGTATGGATAGATGTGCTAACGGGCGTAGATGCTCACATATAGCGACAGACATATAGGGAGAAAGGAAACTGTTTAGCTTTGTATCAGTCGAACATTCTCCTGTTTTAACTCTATCATAGATGCCCCACTTCTCATCGTCTATACTATGGAGGTCTATACTATGGAGGGTTCATCCGGCCACCAGCCACCCAGTCAACCACCCAGACTGCCAGCCAGCCAGTCAACCACCCAGCCACCCAGTCAAGCCAACCAATCAGCCAGCCAGTCAACCAACCAGACAGACAGACAGTCAACCAACCAACCAACCAACCAACCAGCCAGCATGTCAACCAGCCAGCCAGTCAGGTCAGTCAACCAGTCAGTCAGTCAGTCAGTCAGTCAGTCAGTCAGTCAGTCATTCAACCACTCAGCTAGCCCGCCAGCCAGCCAGTCAGGTCAGTTAACCAGTCAGTCAACCAGTCAACCAGTCAGTCAGTCAGTCAATCAGTCAGTCAGCCAGCCAGCCAGCCAGTCGGGTCAGTTAACCAGTCAGTCAACCAGTCAGTCAACCAGTCAGTCAGTCAGTCAGTCAGTCAACCACTCAGCCAGCCAGCCAGCCAGGCCAACCCAGGTTAGGTATGAAGCCGTGTGATGTCAGTGCTTCAGTGCTGTTTATTGCAGCAGAGCAGACTCTCAGTCTCCTAACTAACATTACTGACAGAGAGCAGAGCAGGGGTCTGACATTGTGTGGGATTAAGAGCCAGAAAATCCTCTTTGGCAGATTTACTCCCATCCCAGACTTCTGTTACAGGATTAAAAACTAGTGAGCTACCACAGCGGCTGGCGAAGAGGAGAGAGGAAGTGAAGAATACAATATTTTTTTCTCTTTTTCTTCCCATCTGCGCATCGGTCTCTGGGGCCCCCGCAGATAAACAAACAAACAATATAGAGGCCAGCAGGAAGGATGTGTTTCTGTTTACAGAGAAGCAGTGCATTGTGGGTAGTGGGGGGGACTGTACTCAAATGACCAGAGCCCTGTCGGAGTGCTACTTTTCCACTCCCAGACGTTATCCATGATCTAACGTGATTGGTTAGCGTGAGCTTCCCTACAGTGACGGAGTGTGAATGTTGGCGTCCGGCGGCGACTTGTCTCTGACGTCATCGTCACTCACCGGCGGAAGTAGTAAAAGCGGCAGAAGACCGGCGAGTGGGTCGGCTCCTCCCCCTTCTTGCTGCGGACAACGCGACACTCGCGGCATTTCTGCAGGTTGGGCCCGATCTCGGAGCAGGAGTCGTCCTGCAGGAAGGACTCCCCCGTCTGCTTCAGCTTCTTCACCTTCCGCCAGTCCTTCAGCACCGAGCGGGGGATACCATCTGGGAGAAACGGGGGGGGAGGGGGGTGTTTATAAACAGGATACCCAGGTTTATATTAAGGCAGTGGAGGATTCTATTTCTACTTTCTTTACTACAGTGGGGCAGAGGTCAACTTCCCTCAAGCTCGGTATGAAAACATCCTATGAAAATAACCACAAGATTAGAAGAAGTCTTTTTTTACCACCTTTGACTGATTGAAGCCACTTGGAATGTATAGTTTGTTATGTAACTCAAAAGGGCTTTTTTTTTTTTAGCTTTGTGAAAGTCACTCAACAATCAAACCTCAAAGAAAGGGAAAACACATCTTCAGCCCGCTCTCTGACCTAACCTACTCTCTCTTCCTCGAGAAAACGGCGCATCGCATATCCTGGGGACAATTATGTCACGTTTGAAATGCGATAGCCGGCCAAATCGCACACAGATGCCCGAGGCGAGCGAGTTCTGGCTCGGTCCAGATATCCCCGTCGGTGAGTAATGACGGGGGACGGTTAAGTGTCAGCCCTCGAACCCACAGCTAAGCGCCTCCACCTTCCCGTACCCTGTTATGACTCCAGCTGAGGAAACCGACGGTTCGGAATGACCTCAAGCATTAGAACGCAGATTCGGTTACAGGCGGCGTCTCCCCCCGTCCTGCCCTCAAACCCCACGAGTTCACTAATCCAGACGGGGCTGCTAAAAGCGTTTGGAGATTTCCAGTTAAGGGAGCACTCAAAAGAGTCCTGGCAGCGATGTATTTCTCATAAACGTGGACATTCCTGGCTCCGCTTTTAACCCCGGCGAAGCACATCTGCGGGCCAGATGTGCAGGTCGGACTGGAACTTCCCCGCGCGCCCCCGCTGTCAAGAGGAACATACCTTCTCCTCTTTAGGAACCAATAACCGGAACGTAAGAGACGACTCGTATCCCGGCGTCGCAGAAATATAAACAGGGAGGATATAGCGTAAAAAAAAAAACGGATAATAAAGAACAGCTTAGTCACGGCGAGCTGTGAGACTGAACTGACATGTTTTAGAGATGTGTCTGAAACTAGAGCCGGGTGATATAGACTACAGGTGTATTTCACGATGCCGTTTAGCATAACGCGGTGTGAACAGTACCCATATTGATGTTGGGGATTATGGCGTCCATGACAGTCACTGATTCATTCAACGGATGTTTTATTGCTAGTGAATCTTGGACTGTCCCATAGGCCCTGTCTGTAGCTTTTCATGTCAAACACATAAAAATGTTTTATGTCCATGTAAATCGCAGACAAGGGATAAAGTAAGATGTCTCCCCTCCTCGCCAACACGTCATATCGTAGTACAATCCTATAATATCAAGTCGTATCATATCGTACAAGTCTGTGGACTTACTGCTGCTGGCCAGTTTGAGCTTCGTCTTCTCCCTGGCGCTCCGGAAGATTCCGTTGGGCTTCTGCTCGTCCTCCTCCTTGTCGTTGTCGCCCTTCCTCTTCTGCATGTCGTTCTGCTTCTTCTTGTAGGTGGGCTTGGGCTGGCGCTTGGCGCGCTGCTCCATCTTGCTCTCGCTGCCGTCCGAGTCGTCGCCGCCGCTCTCCGAGCCCGACTCGTACGTCCGCTTGCTCGCCCGTCTGGCCGGCTTCCTGTCCTCGCCGCCGCTGCCGGTCACCATCTTGTCTTCCTGCGTGGTGCCTCCTCCGCTCACCGATTTCATCTCCTTGCTCATGTCCACGTCGCCGGACGTGGAGGCGATGAGGTTGACCGAACAGGGTTTGATGATCTCGGAGACCGCCGTGGCGGACATAGCACTACTAGTACTACTACTACTGCTACTGCTGCTACTACTAATACTACTAGTACTACTAGTATTAGTACTAACAGTACTGCTAGTGCTGATGCTACTGCTGGTGGGCTTCTCAGGCTTGGTGTTCCTGTCCTCCTCAGAGTGTCTGGTCAGCCACGCCTTCTTCAGCTTGTGGTAGTTGGGCTGGCTCGTCTGGCCCGGCGGTTGACCGTTAGAGAGAGGTGGCAGGGGGCTGGCCTTGCCGGGGGTGGAGCCCCCTGGTGGGGTGGAGCAGTCCTGCGCCAGAGAGGGAGGCGGAGGGGAGCCTTGGTGCTGCTGCTGCTTGAGATTCGACGTCTGAGTCTCGCTTTCGGGCGTGCCGCTCCCGGGGGTTGCGGCGCCGGCGGCGGCGGAGGTCGGGGGGCCGCCCCCCCGGGACTGGGCGGCGGCCAGCGCGGCCTTGTGCTTCTTCAGGTGGACGAAGCTGGTGGAGTAGGACTGGGAGGAGCTAGAGCTGGGCGTGGGGGAGGGGTGGGTGGAGCTGGCCGGGCTGGGGGGGGGGAGGGACCCCCCGGGGGAGGTGGTCCGCGAGGAGCCGCTCTCCGTCATCTCGCCCCCTGAGTGCATGGCCTTGCCTTTGTAGGCCTGGCAGTCTGTCCGGTCAGTCCGGTGGCCGGGCATGGCCGACATGGAGTAGGCCAGCTCGGAGAACGCCCCGGCGCCTTTGGTGAGCACGCCGAAGCTAGCGGCCGCCGACACTAAAGGGTTGACCAGGTCGGTCCTCATATTGCACACGGAGTTGGGTCCAGGGCCGGTGTGCAGCAGCTGACTGGACAGGCCGCCCTGGGACGCCCTGAGAAAGGTCTTCTTGTACTGGAGACAGGCCTCCTCCAGGTTAGTGTTGGGCAGGATCACCCTACCGGCGCCGAACCCGGGTCCGGGGCCGACCTCGCGGCCCTCCGCCAGCCTCAGGCACTCGGCCTGGGACATTCCTGAGAAGCCTCTCCCAGAGAGCGCCTCCTTCGCCAAGGCGGCGGCCTTGGCGGATCCCGGCGAGCCGTCGTACTTGATGCACGTCGACGGACGGACGATGACGGATGCCATGTTGGTCTGGAGCTTCCCGCGGCTCCTCTCTCCGTAGTGCCACCCTCCCCCCGCCGCCGCCATCGCCGCCGCCGCCGCCCTCTCGTGCGAGTCTCCGCCCCCCCCGCCACACCTCGGCCGACGACGCCGTCTCGACGCCGGCGTTGGCGCCCTTCACCTCCCTCAGCTCCGGGAGGAGCGTGGGCGGCTTCTGCTGCTCCGACGCCTTCCCCGCCGCCGAGCTCACCGGCTGGATGGGCGTGAGGGTGGGCGGGGACAGGCGGCCGCCGTAGCCGCCGGAGCCCGCCTCCTTGCGGTCGAGGGCGTGCTGGGTGGGCGGGTGGAACACCGGGGCCCGGTGGAGCGCAGGCATGCACCTGAGCTGGTTGGAGGAAG
>NW_028175664.1:30000-42500 GCF_949987555.1 Borostomias antarcticus
GGCTTTTGGCGGGGGCGTCGCCGACCGACCCGCGGGCCGGCACCGGCTTGAAGCAGGAGCGGGGGGCGCCGGGGTCGGCGTCCGGTTTCGGGGCGGCGCGGCCGGCGGGCGCAGCCGGGTTGTCCGGGGGAGGGTAGCGGACTTTGTGTTTGGAGACCTCGGGGGAGGTGTTGGGCTTGGGTTTGGACGCCTCGGGAACACTGTGCGGTTTGGACTTGATGGCGTCGGGGGAGGGGTGCGGTTGCGGCCTGGGCTTCATCGCGTCCGGCGAGGGGTGGGGTTTGGGTTTGTGGATGACGTCGGGGGGCGGGCTCAGCTTGTTGTGCGTCTTCCTGCCGCCGTCGTCCGCAAGAGGGGTGTTCTTGATGCAGGGGACGATGGAGGTATACTGATGCGGCTGATGATGAAGATGTTGATGATGATGATGCTGCTGCTGCTGCTGGTGATGCTGGACGACCCTCTCCCTCTCCGCCGCGCCGACGGACTCGCTCGCCGACGCCACGGGCCTGATGACCTCCGAGTGTCCGAACTCCATCATCTTGCCCCCCAGGCTCCGGGGGGCAGGGGGAGGAAGGGGGAGGGGGGAAGGGGCGGGCGCCATGTGCTGCGGCTCCGCCCCCTCTGCCCTCCGGCACTCCGCCGCCGGCGGCGCCGGCCCGGGGCCGAGCAGCAGGTGGCGGGGGCTCTCCGGGACGTACTGCTCGGCGTCCTGGGAGGCCAGCAGCGCCGACACGGCCTCGGAGTTCTCGCGGTGCGCGTTGGCGTTGGCGTCCTCCGCGATGTCGGCCGCGCACCTGGGCGTCTGGGGCCGGGGGGGGGCGGGAGCGGGCGGGGCTTTCACAGTGCTCTTGGTCTCCACGATGCAGCCCGGCTGGGGGCTGGGCGCCGCCGCCACCGCCACCGCCGCCGCCCCCCGCGGAGACCTCGCCCCCGCCGGTCGCTCCTCCTTGACCTCCGCCTTGACGGCGATGGCCGGCTTCTCGTCCTGCTCCGTCCACGGCGACAGCCGTCCAATCACAGCAGGTTCCTCCCCCAGCTTGGGGCCTTGGGTTTTCATCTCCTCCTCCTCCCCCTCGTTGCCCTTGGAGACGACGCCCCGCCCCTTCAGCTCGTTCTCAGAGCTGGGTTCCGAGGAGGAGGAAGAGGAGGAGGAGGAGGAGGAAGAGGAGGAGGAGGAGGAAGAGTGCGCGGTCCTCTTGTTGGAGTTCTCCGAGTCGCTGCTCTCTGATTGGTCGGAGACGTCCGTCTTAAGTCTCTTTAGACCCGCCTTCTTCTCCTCCTCCTCCACTTTTCTCCTCTTGGTCACGGCCTGCTGCTTGCTCTTGTTCTTGGCAAAGTCTGGAACAGAGAAATAGAAATATAGATGTTATATATTGTTCTATATTATATATGGACAATAACGGGTGTTATATCTATGTTATATAGATAACAAGGATATAAAATGTCGGATAAAGGTACACCAAATATATCAGAGACCCAGTGCCAAGGTCTCCACACAGGTCAGGAGATAGAGAGAGAGAGAGAGAGAGAGAGAGAGAGAGAGAGAGAGAGAGAGAGAGAGAGAGAGAGAGAGATAGAGAGAGCCTTGGTCCAGAGTGTAGCCGACAGGAAGTGCAGAACAGCACCCTAATTATACATTCAGATAGTCGGGTCCTAAGTGCTGAATTACACCACCAAGACGATGGTGAAGACTTTATCTAATTCATGCGCACTTAAAATGTCAATTCCTCTCAGAGCTCATCTCCACACGTAGCCTTTATCTGTCTGGCAGAGCGTATTGACGCACACAAACCATCGTCTCGCCGCGGTCTGCAGTGACAGAACGGTCTTCGTTTGGTTGCTGTGAAATGGACACATCCACTCCCTGTTGTTTTTCTTGTCATCTTCGTCTGAGGATTATTATTTTTCTATTCTGATGTGCATCACCTCTCTCCTGTACTCTCCAAGATATTACAATTCATCTGTGAAGCATTAGAGCTGTTCTGCCTCTAAACCAGGCATGGTGCAGGATAGAACCTGGTACAGTATAGTACAGGACATAACCTGGTATGGTACAGGATAAAACCTGGTATGGTACAGTATATAGCCTGGTATAGTACAGTATATAACCTGGTATAGTACAGTATATAACCTGGTATAGTACAGTATATAGCCTGGTATAGTACAGTACACAGCCTGGTGTGGTGCAGTATATAGCCTGGTATAGTACAGTATATAGCCTGGTATAGTACAGTATATAGCCTGGTATAGTACAGTACACAGTGTAACCCACTGCCTCGTGTGGTCAATTGCTTTTCTACAATGGTTAGGCTGCTACATATATATATTCACAAAAAACATTTATTTACCGATCATTCTTATCATTTTAGTATTTACATCATCTTCTGCAATAGGCTATAGTTCTGAATTAAATGGTTGCCAGGCAACATAGGCTATCTGGCCTATTTGGGTTGGCCTTGTTCACATAAGCCTATATAGGCATAATTGGGGTGGCTCATGTTTATTTGACCATTTCCAGCTACTGTATGGTGCGGTTATTAATAAGAAAAATGGCTGATCGCACACTGTAGCTCATTTAACATGCTTTAATCTGTGAGGTTCTGACCCACTGCTCTCCTGTCTGAACACATTAAAGCATGTTAAATGAGCTACAGTCTACGGATCATCCACTCTTCTTATACTGTACTTGTTTTGGATCCAGCACCTGCCTAAACAGGTTTGAGTTGATGTGCGTGCCATATTTGTATTCTCCTGGTGCAGTTATTAAAACAGTTCTCCAGAGCACTTGTTTTTACTGGTAGGGGTGTGGAAGTGTTGGAGTCGGACTCATGAGTGTGTTTTTGTAAATCTCGTCAATGAGATTGACGGCGCATTAATACTAATTGTTATGCGGTTGCAGCCGTGGGTTAAAGAGTATTTTACAACGGCTGCTAGCCAATCAGAATCAAGTATCAAAACTCTCCGTTGTAGAATACAGTATACAGCCTGTTGTGGTGTAGTATATAGCCTGGTATAGTCCAGTATATAGCCTGGTATAGTACAGTATATAACCTGGTATAGTACAGTACACAGCCTGTTGTGGTGCAGTATATAGCCTGGTATAGTACAGTACACAGCCTGTTGTGGTGCAGTATATAGCCTGGTATAGTACAGTACACAGCCTGTTGTGGTGCAGTATATAGCCTGGTATAGTACAGTACACAGCCTGTTGTGGTGCAGTATATAGCCTGGTATAGTACAGTACACAGTCTGTTGTGGTGCAGTATATAGCCTGGTATAGTACAGTACACAGCCTGTTGTGGTGCAGTATATAGCCTGGTATAGTACAGTACACAGCCTGTTGTGGTGCAGTATATAGCCTGGTATAGTACAGTACACAGCCTGTTGTGGTGCAGTATATAGCCTGGTATAGTACAGTACACAGCCTGTTGTGGTGCAGTATATAACCTGGTATAGTACAGTATATAGCCTGGTATAGTACAGTACTCAGCCTGTTGTGGTGCAGTATATGGCCTGGTATAGTACAGTATATAGCCTGGTATAGTACAGTATACAGCCTGTTGTGGTGCAGTATATAGCCTGTTATAGTACAGTACACAGCCTGTTGTGGTGCAGTATATAGCCTGGTATAGTACAGTACACAGTCTGTTGTGGTGCAGTATATAGCCTGGTATAGTACAGTACACAGCCTGTTGTGGTGCAGTATATAGCCTGGTATAGTACAGTACACAGCCTGTTGTGGTGCAGTATATAGCCTGGTATAGTGCAGTACACAGCCTGTTGTGGTGCAGTATATAACCTGGTATAGTACAGTATATAGCCTGGTATAGTACAGTACTCAGCCTGTTGTGGTGCAGTATATGGCCTGGTATAGTACAGTATATAGCCTGGTATAGTACAGTATACAGCCTGTTGTGGTGCAGTATATAGCCTGGTATAGTGCAGTACACAGCCTGTTGTGGTGCAGTATATAACCTGGTATAGTACAGTATATAGCCTGGTATAGTACAGTACTCAGCCTGTTGTGGTGCAGTATATGGCCTGGTATAGTACAGTATATAGCCTGGTATAGTACAGTACACAGCCTGTTGTGGTGCAGTATATAGCCTGGTATAGTACAGTACACATCCTGTTGTGGTGCAGTATATAGCCTGGTATAGTACAGTACACAGCCTGTTGTGGTGCAGTATATAGGTAGTAAAGTGAGTAAGAACTGGACGTCACCTCGGCCAGCGTTGTCCTGCCGGTCCTCCCGCGTCTTGTCGTCGTCCGGCACGCTGCTGTCCGAGCCCTTCCTGCGGGAGGAGCGGGCGCTGCGCTGCTGCCCCGGGGAGAGCTGCTGGCTCTGCTGTGATTGGCTCTGCTGTTGGGAGGCCGCCGCCCCTGTCGAGGCCTTGGGGGTGGAGCTAGAGGAGTTCATGACTGGCCGGGGGCTGTTGGCCTGGGCACGCGTGTAGTGGCTCTGCAGGTTTACATGGTGATACACACACACACACACACACACACACACACACACACACACACACACACACACACACACACACACACAAACAAACACACACACACACACACACGCACGCGCACACACACACACACACACACGCACACACACACAAACAAACAAACACACGAACACGACACAGACACAGGAGATCAGCGACTAGAGCCAGAGGGAGAATATGGGGTTATTTCCTTCCATATAGAATACACAATCCACCATCATCACCACCACAAACGACCCGCGGTCCGACAAATTCAACCGGGAAAACACAGCGCCGACTAAACAGGACATTCCTCCGCAGTCATCATCATCCACTACGAGTAACCATTCACAGCTCAGCTGTAAAGAAGAGTTCCTATGGCTTGTCAGATGAGAGGCTTCTCTGTTGAACCAGCGGTCCTCTTATCCGATCCGATCTTGGCTGTTAGACTAGCGTGGCTATAGAGAACTATGGAGGGTTGTTACTAAACGGCCGTGTTGCAAAGGACAGCGGTGAAAACCTAATTACCCATTTACCTAATAACCCCAACCTTGAGCTATAACTCCTGAACTAACATGAATTTAATCCCATCCTAAACACAGATTAGGGGCAAACATCTGGAGTGCCATCCATGTGGGCGGCTACTACAATAATCTTCTCAATCCTCAGCTCACCATAACAACGATGAAGACCTGTTTTACCGCCGCTATAAATACTAGCTCAAATACTACGGTCGACGCCCAGGACTGATCTAGTGTTAGTCTAGGAAGATAGCTTTGTCCTCTGCAGCACGACACAGCAGCGTTAGCTAGCTAGCCACGTTAACACCAGTTTGGCTAGTTAGACAGACGGCAGACTTAGCTAAGTTAACACCAGTTCAACCAGTCTAATGAATGAGCCAGCGGTCTGGTCTGGGCGAGGCAGGGGGGGGGGGGGGCGTGGCCCAGGGCCGGGTACCTGAGAGTTTCCTGGGGTCCCGCTGGGTCTCCCTCCCGCCGTCTGCTTGACAACAGAAGCCCCCCATAAATGTGTTCAAAACAACGACACACACACACACACACACACATACACACACACACACACAAAATAGAAAAGAAAATAACAAAAACAAGGTGGGACAAGGAGAGATCTTGTTATTGATGACGGGACCAGCGAAACCACTGATTGAAATTGATTGACTGATTTGCTGATCGATCTACACGCCAGGTTCTGTCTAAAGCAAACTAAGCACATAGGAACTTTACTTTAAAGCTCTGGAGACACAGATATAGGGTGCGCAGCGGAAAGCACAAACAGTGTACATACAAACATGCTAACATGAACACATACGGTACGGTACAGGACAAACGCAGCGTCAGCACAAATGGACAGCAACTCAAACATAACACGAACACATAGAAGCACTAATCAGCAGTTATTTGATTGCGATGAAGACCAGTTAGCGGGTCAGTTGACTGTAGATGTGTGTGGATGCATGCCGCTTACATTGCATCTCTGTATGCGAGAATGTGTATGTGTGTGTGTGTGTGTGTCTTTGTAAGAGAGAGAAAGTGTGTGTGTTTAAACCTGTATGTGTATGTGTTTGGATGAGCGTGTAAACGTGTGTGTGTGTGTGTGTGTGTTTAAACCTGTATGTGTATGTGTATGTGTGTGCATGTGCGTGTAAACGTGTGTGTGTGTGTGCGTGTAAACGTGTGTGTGTGTGTGTGTGTGTGTGTGTGTGTGTGTACTCACATGGGCAGTGTTACTGTTCTGGCTGGAGCGTGATCTACGTCTGGAGGTAATGCCAATGTTTTCTCCTTTTAGCAGAGAGTGGACCACGTCATCCAGAAAGGTCATCTGTACCATGCCCGGGTCCACGTTCTGAGGTTCTAGTACCTGAGAGAACCCGCACAGCGCCAGAGGAACATCAGAGGGATGGGGGGTAGAACAAAAGAGAGAGAGTAGGAAAGAGAGAAGTGAGAAAACTCTGTTTACAGAATCAGAAACGTTTATCGCCACGTAACGATTTGTTTGTGCCAGTGGTGCGTGAGCTCACCTGGTCATTCATCACTACCATGTTTCGGCTGAAGAGGTCGTGGTGTGTGATGATGCCTGTGAACCACTGAGTGGCCGAGTCCTGTCTGTAAACCCGGACGCGGTAGCCATTCAACGAATAGGGACCTGAGGACGGACGGGGGGGGGCGGAGCAGACAGGAGAGGGTCACGCAAACATCCACGCTACGGATGCTAACGATCAATCGGCAAGCGATTCATCGGTCGTTAAGGATTCGCTCGAGCGTGTGAAATCGTCTCGATCTGCTATCAAACCGCGTTGTCTGCTATTAAGCGACATGTTTGTCGAGCGAATACTTAACGCCCGATGAATCGCTTATCGATTAAGTGTGCGCATCCCTAATCCACACGGTAGATATTTAACTCACGGGCGCCTACAGGTACAGATATACATTATGTAGACGGGCGGAAGGAGAGTACAGATGGACACAGGACCGCCCGGGGTGGAGTCATAGCGTTCAATCACGGTATGCTGACGTACAGAACAGCTATAGTGTCAAAAGAGAAATACTGTACGAACGGAGCAAGACAGAATTGTGAAGCAAAGCATTAGTGTGGCACAATACAATAGCTAGCAGAACAGCATAGCCAACCACACACACACACACACACACACACACACACAACACGGCTGGATCTCACCTTGCATAAAAATCTCCTGAACCTTCTGGTCTTTGACCCAGGCCTTCACCTCCTCGTGGAGCTGTGGGTTGTCTCTCAGAACCGGGCTGAGGCTGTCCACCTCATCCTGGAACACACACACACACACACACACACACACACACACACAAGGGACAGGTCAGTATAACACGCTCACACACACATAAACACAAAGCCTTAAAAAAAAACAGTATAGGGCAAAGTAGCAGGAAGACTGAGTCTGTGTGTGTGTGTGCCGACATTCCTGTGCATGTGTGTACATCAATATGCGAGTGTGTGTGTGTGTGTGTGTGTGTGTGTGTGTGTGTGTGGCTCTGTGTGTGTGTGTGTGTGTGTGTGAGAGAGAGAGAGAGAGAGAGAAAGAAGGAGGAGTGTCATTATTGGACTGATTCCCCAGCTCTCTCCAGAGACATTCTCTCTCTCTCTCCCTCTTCCCTCTCTCTCTCCTCTCTCTCTCTCCTCTCTCTCTTTCTTTCTCTCTTTCTCTCTCTCTCTCTCTCTCCAGAGACATTCTCTCTCTCTCTCTCTTCTCCCTCTCTCTTTCTCCCTCTCCCTCTTCCTCTTCTCTCCCTCTTCTCTCTCTCTCCCCCTCTCTCTCTCTGCAATGCTGTTTGATATGCTGAGCGCTAGACACACGGAGCGCTCAGAGAGCTGCCAGCGATTTTCTCACGCAACCACAGGCAATCGCTGCCTCCAGCCTCCATGCAGGGACAGCTCAGACGAGCTCAGCTCAGCCTGGGGCGCTGCTGCTGAGAGAAGACTGGAACATACCACAACATCTCTATATGAGGCCTACGCATAGACTATGCACTTCCTCTATGGATGGATGGATGGATGGATGGCTGTCTGTCTGTCTTGATGGCTGTCTGTCTGGCTGTCTGTCTGTCTGTCTGGCTTGCTGTCTGTCTGACTGTCTGTCTGTCTGGCTGGTTGGTTGTCTGTCTGGCTGTCTGGCTGTCTGGTTGGTTGTCTGGCTGGCTGGCTGTCTGTCTGGCTGGATGAGTATAAGGATGGCTCGCTACGTTTGAATCCTACGTTATTCTGGAAACAGGCCTTTACTAGCAGTCTCGCTATATCAAGAGCTGTGATCTCAAATATGAAAGAGTTTGCCAGTTTGGGAACGAGCCAACATTTCTAAACCACAAAATTGCACTGCGAGAGAGAGAGAGAGAGAGAGAGAGAGAGAGAGAGAGAGGGAGAGAGAAAGAGAGAGAGAGAGAGGGAAAGAGAGAGAGAGAGAGCGAGAGAGAGCGAGAGAGAGCGAGAGAGAGAGAGAGAGAGACCGGGAGAGTTCAGGGACAGACCGAGCTCATTCTCCTCAGTAAACAACCTCTCCCGCTGCAGCTCGGCTCTCTGAATAAACCTCCCATCACCAGACTGAGTAATGACAAACTACAGTCGACACCCTCACACACGCACACACACACACGGAAACATGGAAGCAGACAGAAAATGTGTAAACCATCTGTGTGCGCGCGCGCGTGTGTGTGTGTGTGTGGGTGGGGAGTGTGTGTGGGGGTGGGTGTGGGAGTGTGTGTGTGCGCGCGTGTGAGTGTGTGTGTGTGTGGGTGGGTGTGGGAGTGTGTGTGTGTGTGTGTGGGGGGGGGTGGGTGTTGGAGTGTGTGTGTGTGTGTGTGTGTGTGTGTGGGAGTGTGTGTGTGCGCGCGTGTGAGTGTGTGTGGGTGGGTGTGGGAGTGTGTGTGTGTGTGTGTGTGTGGGTGTGTGGGCGTGTGTGTGTGTGTGTGTGTGTGTGTGTGTGTGTGTGTGTGTGTGTGTGTGTGTGTGTGTGTAGGAGTGTGTGTGTGTGCTCTGGCAGCAGTGAGCCGGGTTCGGCGAGGTCGTGCAGGGTGACAGAAGGATATCCGCCCACCACTTCCATTAATTGTTGCTGGTGACGGGGAGTGGAAAAACTGGTGTTTACAGTCTCTCGGCTCGGCATGATAAACACACACACACGCAGACACGCACACACACACACACACACACTCCCCACAGGGGCCCCAGCTCCCTGTGAAACGGGTTTAATCACAGAGGAAGTGCGGTTCTCTCTGGTGACTTCATCAAACGGGGCCCGTTGGATGCAGGGGCTTCACAGACGAGCGCACGCTTCACACACAACAACAAAACCCCCGATTGAACATGCGTCCCACACCGGCCTGCAGACACCCCGGGAGCTGGAGGGTGATGATGATGATAATGATGATGAATACACTTCTAAGGACGGACGCAGTTTAATGACCGAGTCCAAGGTCGGTCGTGATCTGAGCCGTGCCCTGCGGTGTGTGTGTGTGTGTGTGTGTGTGAAGGCGTGCTACCACCGGGATGTTAAAGAGCCGTGTGTCTGTCGCTCCGAGGCGAGGGGTGAGAGGGGGGGAGGGGGGGAGGGGGGAGGGGGGAGGGAGGGGGGGGAGTGTCAGGTTCTGAACAGTAAACAGAACCCGTTTCCTCTTTCCTGTCGTCCGTCTTTGTGGGCCTCACGCGGGCCTCACAGCAGAACCAGCGCATCTCCTCCGATGTTGCTATTTTAGGACGTGGGGGAGGGGAGGGAGGGGGGCGCGCATGATTTATTCATTGACCTGCAGGTTGAATTCCTCCCCCCTGCCCCTCTCTCTGTCTTTCCCCTGCCCTCTCTCTCTTTCTCTCCCTCCCTCCCTCCCTCTGTTAATCCAGCAGCAGCTCTTCCTAGCAGCTGTCAGAGAGACAGAGAGAGAGAGAGAGAGAGAGAGAGAGAGAGAGCGGGGGAAAGAGAGGGAGAAACAGAGAGGCCCCACCTCCCCCCCGCCCCCATCTCCTCCTGTACACCCCGTCAGGCGCCGCTTTCATCTGACATCACGACGTCAAACCACATCAGACTCCCCAACCGCCGCCCCCCCCCCCCCCAAAAAAAAAACAACAACAACCCCAACCACCCCTCCCCTCTACCACACAGCTCGCTGCGCCCACGCGTGCAGACCACGCAGTTTCCGGTTCGGTTCAATTCACGTCCCCCTGAAAAAGGAGAGATCGGCCGGTAACGTCGGCGTCTTCTACTTAGCCTCCCCCCCCCCTTGGCTGGGGGTTCGGGTGGTGGGGGAGGCGTTTCGTTGTTGTGAATGGAACGCTGGCGCGCGTCGGGGCCCCGGGGGGGGAGGGGGGGAACGGTCGGTCCTGTCGGCAAAGTCGCGGAGCGATCGCTCCATCACAGCTCCAACCAGATGTGGCCCCGGTCCGCGTCCCGCCTCGTGGCCTACACCCCCGCCCCGGAAACGTACAGGTATCTCCTCCCCTCCCCCTGCTCCCCCCCCCATCCCTCCGTCCCTCCGTCACTTTAACGGCGCTGCGTGTTCCGGGGGTTTCCGCGCGGAGGAGCTGAGCGCCCGAAGGGTGTCGCCTCCACGCTGGAATCTAAACCACTTCCAGATCCGCAGCTCTGACCCAGAAAAACAGGCTTCCTTCCTCCCCTCCCCTCCTCCTCACACACACACACACACACACAACACACACACAACACACACATACACACACACACACACACACACACACACACACACAGGGAGAATGCGTGTAGCCTGTGGGGGAGGCAAGTGTGTGTATGCGTGTGTGTGCTTGTGCATGTGTGGGAACTGCAGTGCGCAAGAGAGCAACGCAGGCACTCGTGCACACACAGGCGCACACACACACACACACGCGCACACACACACACACACACACGCACGCACTCTATTAACTATTCCATCCCCCCATCCCGTTACCCCGCCCCTCCCCTGCCCCTCCCCCTGGCCCGCCTCCCGGTGAGCGGTGATGGAGGTGGAGGAGGAGCTACCTCTGAGTGATGGCGCCGATGACCCCTGCTGACCCCGACGCCATCCCTGACGACTGCGGCACGCTCTCTCTACCGTCCGCCT
Source organism: Borostomias antarcticus (assembly GCF_949987555.1). Lineage (NCBI taxonomy): Eukaryota > Metazoa > Chordata > Actinopteri > Stomiiformes > Stomiidae > Borostomias > Borostomias antarcticus. Next base: position 41,081 of record NW_028175664.1, read on the forward strand.
GTCTCTCTCGCGCATACACGCACACACACACACGCACACACACACATACATTTATAGCCCTCTGAGTAAATCTAATTGAGGACAGTGGGGCGCGCCCGCGCCATAAACGTGAAAAGGTTAACATTCGTGAATAAAACGGTTAGCCAGCACGCGTGGACCTGCGGCGTGACTAATACCTCGGTGGTGATGATTGTGGTTTAATCGCTCACCGGCGGTTTATCTACAGTTTGACGCACGGTAGGCTATGCGCTCAGCAGCCAGCTGTTACGCAATAGCGTGTAGTCTGGCCTATATGGGCGGAGCAAGAGAGACCAGTAGCGAGGCCCAGTCCCATTCCTGACACCGAGAGACCCGTAGCGAGGCCCAGTCCCATTCCTGAGACAGAGAGACCCGTAGCGAGGCCCAGTCCCATTCCTGAGAGAGAGAGACCAGTAGCAAGGCCCAGTCCCATTCCTGAGACAGAGAGACCAGTACCGAGGCCCAGTCCCATTCCTGACACAGAGAGACCAGTAGCGAGGCCCAGTCCCATTCCTGACACAGAGAGACTCGTAGCGAGGCCCAGTCCCATTCCTGACACAGAGAGACCCGTAGCGAGGCCCAGTCCCATTCCTGATACAAAGAGACCCGTAGCGAGGCCCAGTCCCATTTCTGATACAAAGAGACCCGTAGCGAGGCCCAGTCCCATTCCTGAGACAGAGACCCGTAGCGAGGCCCAGTCCCATTCCTGACACAGAGACCCGTAGCGAGGCCCAGTCCCATTCCTGAGACAGAGAGACCCGTAGCGAGGCCCAGTCCCATTCCTGAGACAGAGAGACCCGTAGCGAGGCCCAGTCCCATTCCTGAGACAGAGAGACCCGTAGCGAGGCCCAGTCCCATTCCTGACACAGAGAGACCCGTAGCGAGGCCCAGTCCCATTCCTGACACGGAGAGACCCGTAGCGAGGCCCAGTCCCATTCCTGACACAAAGAGACCCGTAGCTATTATTACTGGGAGACTCTCCACATGACTGGGTGATCTTATTAGCATTCCAGTGCTCTCCTCTCCTTCTCTGAACACTGCACAGAGAGGGGGGGTTGGTGTGTGTGTGTGTGTGTGTGTGTGTGTGTGTGTGTGTGTGTGTGTGTGTGTGTGTGTGAGTGAGTGAGTGAGTAAGTGAGTGAGCGAGCGAGTACGTGTGTGTTCGAAAGAGAGAAAGAGAGAGAGAGAGAGAGAGAGAGAGAGAGAGAGAAAGAGGTGGGTGAGGTGGGAGGCAAGTGAGAGAGTAGGGGGATGGAGAGAGTGTGTGTGTGTCTGTGTGTGCGTGCGTGCATGCGTGTGTGTGTGTGTGTGTGTGTGTGTGTGTGTGTGTGCGTGCGCGTGCGTGTGTGTGTGTGTGTGGCGGTCTCTCCAGCCTCCTCCAGAGGACAACCCCCCAGTGCTC
>NW_028175664.1:47382-49882 GCF_949987555.1 Borostomias antarcticus
CCCGCCCCCCCCCCCTCCCCCCGACTATAGACGCACGCTGTGACAGGCCCAGAGAGCGCCACCGCCGCCGGCCCGTTCCCGAGATAAACATCGAGCCTCAAACATACAGCCGGGACTCTGGCTACACGACAGCTAGCTTAATGACAACCGGATGAGGGGTATAGTTGTGGTGTAGCGCTGCAATGAATCAAATAAAAACAAATACGCCTGGCTTGTTTTTCCGATGTACATGACAGGGACTGGCGTGTGCAGCGCTCCGAAGGCGCCCCGGCGGGGGCTAGCGCTGGCTTCTCTTCAATCCAGGGAGGAGCCAGGGTTTCCCTGTGAGCGCCCCCCGGTCGCCAAACATCCCCCTCTCGTAAAAGACTTGGATTGTTTGGCCGGTTCTGGTGGAAGGAAATGAGAGGATGACTGTTTCGGCTCCGGCCCTCGTGGAGAACGACAACAAATGCGCGCGCAAGCGCACAAACGCACGCACTTCCTTTCTCTCCTGCAATTGGGTCACATCTGCCACAAACCAACGGGGGAAAACCACGATGCGTACCGTCGGAATATACGACGCGCACGCGCGCTTCCGTACGTCTGCCGCGCCGAGGAGAAAGAGCAACGGGAGGAGACGGGGCGGCGGCGTTTCTGAGAAAGCGTGGCGTCCGCAGCCTGGCAGGCGGCAGACAAAAGCCCGGTCGCCAAAACGGGCTGGTCCTTCCCTCCCCCCTCCCCCCCAGCCCAGCCTGGTCCAACTCCACCCGGGAAGAGACCCCCCTCCCCCCCCCCACCCCCGTCCAGCTCGGCCCGGAAGTGTTCCCCACCGCCCGCCGCCCCCACCCTTGTCCAGTACCGCTTGGCAGAACCCCTCCCCCCCTCCCACAACCCAGCCATGTGGATCACCGCCTGGCACTGCCCCCCTCCCCCCTATCACCACCACCCCCCCCCCCCATCACCCCCCCCCCCCCCCAGCTCCTGGCACCTTAATTCAGCATTCAATATTTTATGAGGCTGAATGCAGCGGAATGTGGAGACGAGTAGTAGGAGAAACAGGACCTCATGCATAACTAAGTAACCTGGAGGCCCTGTAGGATGGGCTGTGTGTGTGTGTGTGTGTGTGCGTGTGTGTGTGTGTGTGTGTGTGCGTGTGTGCGTGTGCACGGCACGCTGGGTTTTTATCATCCACTGAAATGTCTCTCCAGCCGGGGGGGAAATAGGAGGCTGCTATCTGATGAAGGTCACCGCAGAACACATCTCCGGTTCCACACGCCGTCGCGTGCTCCACACACACACACACACACACACACACACACACACACACACACACACACACACACACACACACACACACACACACACACACACACACACACACACACACACACACACACACACACACACACACACACACACACACACACACACACACACACACACACACACACACACACACACACACACACACACACACACACACACGCTGTCAACACAGGCACGCGAGGACGTGCGAAACACACAAACACGCGCTGTCCATGGGCCGTACCCGAGCTGTCACAGTTGTGTATTCCGCGCGTCGGCTTGCGTTACCGTGTTTTCATTATTCAGGCGGGCTGGACGGGCGGGTTGGACACAGAGGAGACGGTCAGGAGGAGATACCAGAGGCTGATCTACGCGGATGATAGCTCACTGTGCCCCGGAGGGATACCGCCTGCCTCCAGACCTTCGTCTTAGATCACACGTGAGAGGCCTGGGCGCGGGTAATGGATAGTTGAGCTTGGCAGGCGGTCTGACACGATGAGACTGACCGATAGGTCCGGCTAGGTCTAACGTTCCTGTGTTCGCGTGGTCTTATATCTGTTAGCCTTACTTACTTTCCTATTTACTCACTTACTTACTTACTTACTTACTTACTTAGCTGACAACAAGATGAGAACGAAATGGTGAGAACTTAAGTATGAGTAAATGGTAAATGGACTGCACTTATATAGAGCGCTTTTCCACCTTAGCGGCACTCAAAGCGCTTTAGAATGGCCTCTCATTCACCCACACACACACACACTCACACACCAATGGCGGTAGCTGCCATGCGAGGTGCTAACCTGCTCATTGGGAGCAATTTTGGGGTTAGGTGTCTTGCTCAAGGAGAGCAAGGGCCTATATTACAGGTCCACATTATTCGATTAGGTTAGATTCAACTGTCTTTGTCACTGTGCGGAGTACGTGTACAAAGCCAATGAAATGCAGTTACCATCCAGAAGTGCAAAAATACAGTAGAATTTACAGATGAGTACAGGAGGTCAAATTATAAGCCTCAACCAACTTCTCACCAAAGATATTGGGTGTCAGTGTAACCAGGCTAGTTTACCAACAAAGTAAGCCTGGGTAAGCCTACACTACACGACAGTGCTTTAACCCGTCTCACCCCGTCTTGTTGGAGGTAAATATCATAGTTCGGCGGATGTGGCTGTACGGTACGGCATTTCCTGTGTTCAGCATGGCACTTCCTGGTTCATCT
>NW_028175664.1:64882-68535 GCF_949987555.1 Borostomias antarcticus
ATCATGTGTGGGTCCTGGTGATGATGTTGCTGTCCAAGTGACCAATCAGAGAGCGGATATGCAGCAGCCTCAAGGGCGGATGACGATTCTAGGGAGGCACATGCCCCAGACAGCTCACACCGAGGAGGGAGAGAAAGTGTGTGTGTGTGTGTGTGTGTGTGCGTGTGTGTGTGTGTGTGTGAAGATGTACTGTACTGTATGACTCACTCAGCCTTTGTACTGTGCGGAGGCGGACAGGGTCTGGTCGTACTTCAATACATGAAAGAGAGAGAGAGATAGAGAGAGAGAGAAACAACGGGGAGAAGGATAGAGGGAGAGAGTGTAAAAGAAAGAGAGAGAGAAGGATGTGATCATGGCGTGTCCGTTCTGCTGCGACCGTTCTCCCATCAGCGAACTAATCGAGGCGGGCAAACTAATCAGCATTGGAAACTAATCAGCATTGGAAACTAATCAGCATTGGAAACTAATCAGCATTGGAAACTAATCGGCATGGCAAACCACCTGGCATCTCAGCTGGGACCCACGCACCCTGGGCCAGACAGGACCCGGTGGACCCAACGGGGCCGACCCGTCAGGACGGCATCGCTGGCTCCGCTATCCACCCCCCCTCCGGGTACGTGCCGCCAAGCAGCGACCCGCAAATAAGACTCCAGAATCAGACGCGGCGCGTTCGCCACCCCCACCTCCAGCTAGCAGAGAAACGGCGTGCGTCCGTGTTGGTTTGCCATGCAGGCATAAGGGCGGGGTATTATAATAATAACATATTTATTGATTGATTTATTGATTGAGAGAGAGAACAGATTAGAGTAGCAGAACATAATCAAAGCAAATAGAATATCCTAACAAAATGAAGTAAAGACAGGCCTACTTTTTACAATGCGCAACCATGCGTTTTAGAGATTGGGCTGGCTATGTACAGTATGGAAGCAAATCAATCATCAGTCTTATGATGAATCATAAAATTAAACTCATAGTGTATTTTATTAGTGTTGTATAGCCTATAGCCTATTTTTTGTCTAGCAAGTTGTATTGCTCGACTAATACTGTTTTACGTGCTCTTACTCTCACAGGCTTTACGAGGATACATAAAGGTTTGAAATGAAATGAATAGATCTACTGTATATACTGTACAATCTTGGTCAGAGAAGAGGAGCCTATTTCGACTAAGCAATCACACTGAATCCTCCAATCACATTCCGGGCTTTAAAACGATGTTATGTATAATTGAACTGTACAATAGCCGAACATCCTTCATCGTTATTAACCCGAGATCGCCTCCGCCTGTTTATACCAGTGCGGGAATCCGGGAAAACCACGCGGCGTTCTCGAAACATTGAGGGTTTTCACAACGCTGACGCCATGTTGGTGTGACTATGAGGGGAAACGATGGTGGGAACCCAGAGGCCAGAGAACAGCTCTCCTCATCCTCTCTCCTCATCCTCCCTCCTCATCCTCTCTCCTCATCCTCCCTCCTCATCCTCCCTCTTCATCCTCTCTCCTCATCCTCCCTCCTCATCCTCTCTCCTCATCCTCTCTCCTCATCCTCTCTCCTCATCCTCTCTCCTCATCCTCCCTCCTCATCTCCTTCATCCTCTGGCAGAGATACCAGCAGGAGAAACCCTCAGAGGTCTCCACTCCCTCTTCCCTAACACACACACGCGCTTGCGCACACACGCACGCACACACACACACACACACACACACACACACACACACTAAAACCACAACTGAAATGGGTGTGAGCAATTAAGAAGAAAAACAATCGTAGAGGAAAACGAGTGACAGTGTGACCCACCAGGCCGCAGCGCCATGTAAGTAAATGTGTGTGTGTGTGTGTGTGTGTGTGTGTGTGTGTGTGTGTGTGTGTGTGTGTGTGTGTGTGTGTGACAAGCTAGTAGCACAGCAAAAGGTCACTGATATCAAGGCTCAGCAAAAAGCACACTCTCTCCCTGACTCCTATATCAAAGTCAGAAAGGTAAAACGTAGTCGTGAGCACCCACACGGGCACGCGCGCACACACACACACACACAGGCACACACGGGCACACACACACACGGTCACACACACACACACACGGTCACACACACACACGGTCACACACAGGCACACACACACATCACTGCAGTATAAACACCATAGGGGGCAGCCAGCTAGCTTACTGCATAGCACAGCAGAAGTCTACACTAGGTGTGACCCAGACACACACGCCTCTCTCTCTCAATTCTGTAAAGACAGTGTATACACACACACACACACACACACACACACACACACACACACACACACACACACACACACACACACACACAGAATAGCACTGCTCTGTCTTCTGCTGTCTTTCTGTTCTGTCTGTCATTATCTACCGAGTGAGAGGCTGCCTAAGACGCTAAAAACAGACTTTATCACTGTCACAGTAGAGAGAGGAGAGAGGGGAGGAGAGAGGAGAGAGGGGAGGAGAGAGGAGAGGAGGAGAGGAGAGGAGGAGAGACAGGAAGAATAGGGGAAATATTGAATTGAAACCTTTCTTTGACGGCAGGCTCTTTTTTAATGTCGCCTTGATTCCAATAAAAACACAGACTATGAACATGACATGACAAAACAACATAAAATCACAAAGCGAAGTCATTACAATCCAAGGATTAAAACCGGACTACAAGTCGATATGCAGCACACCTTCTCTCATAACCCTGAACCTCTCCAGGGGGACAACTTGGTCCATCTTAAAGGTGGGATTGATAGTTTGCTTTTGGCTTTATTTGGTAAAATTGGCATAATATCCTTTCAGCTATCAGTAACAGAAGTGCTCTGAGAATAAGCTTGTATCTCCGTGTTTACTGCTGCCTCTGTATTTTGGATTCAAAGAATGCACCGCGCCCGAATGTATTGACCAATCAGGGTCTCCATCTCGCCACACCTACCGGTCATGTTTGGAGGGAGGGACTACATCATGATTGACAGGAGGGAGGGGCGGGTTCTTTTGAAAAAGACGACCAATCGGAGGCCTTGTTGACGTCAAACTTCCTACCCTGCAGTCCGTTCCACCTATTGGGGGCATAAAAACAGAAGGAAGACCTTCCTGCATTGGTGTCACACCGAGCTAAGTTCAGCCTTATATGTGATTGTGACCTAGGGTGGTGAGGAGAGGAGAGAGAGAGAGAGAGAGAGAGAGAGAGAGAGAGAGAGAGAGAGAGAGAGAGAGAGAGAGAGAGAGGAGAGAGAGAGAGAGTGAGCTCAGACAGCGCGTCTCTAGTCTGGGCTGTCTGCCAGGGTACAAGCGGAGCAATCGTCAGGGGTTCGAGAAAAGCCTTGTACATTTCGTTTCTCCCGCCCCGCCGACATTTTTAACTGCGGCCTTTATTTTCCTCGCAATGTCGGGGCCACGCGGTGAAAACCCGCCCGCTCTGTCGAAGCGGGAAGACGTTCCCGATGACGAGATAGCGCCGGAGTACGACCGCGCACGTTCTCAAATCGCACCCGTTTCCAAGCTCGCCTTCCTGTCTGGCGTGACGGTTTCCTGCCAAGGAAAAGGGGTATATAGCGGCATGTCTGGCTTGTGTCCAGCCCTTATGGGGATGAGGACAGCAGCTAGGAATGGTGGGAAGGCGGGTGCGGGGCTGCGGCGCCGCTCTGACATCACGGATGACTGATGACC